>NC_134401.1:68703732-68851755 GCF_050003625.1 Haematobia irritans | reverse complement strand
TCATTTGAAGCAGTTCCAGTTAATTGTCCACCTTTTTTTCATTGTTCAGCTTTTTAATGTTTTCAAGAACGTAGAATCCATAATTTTAGTTTTCTGCAAAGAGATATACATTTAGTGACTTCCTTAAAGTTTTATTTCATTTTTTATTTTCACTTACCTATTTTTATATACTATTTGGTTATTTGTCTAAAATTTTCCATTTTTTTTTATTTCTTGCAATTGACCACGAACTTCGTTGCACAAATAAGTATTGAAAACCACATGGTTTTTTCGTTGCATTTTAGGGTAGTGTTTTGTCAAAGTTTTCTCATATCATCTTCAACACCTTTTCAAAGATTTCGTCAACATTTTGGCAAATTGGAAGTAATTCGCAAACAATTTGAAGATGTATTGCAGATGAGCTATTTCAAGTCAAGTTGAATTTATGTTGAAAATTATATTTACCCTCAAACTGAAAAGTTGTTCCATTTGAAAAACGCTCATTCTGTGTTTATTGGGACCCAATAAACACAAACGTTTGAAAAATACTAAAATGCAATAATTTTTCAAACATTTTTTCAAAGGATTAGGGTAATATTCAAGTTGAGAAATTGTTGAGAAAATCGCGTTCTCAACAAAAAACAGACATTACCCTCAACAGTAAATTCAACACAATAGCAATAATCTCTCAATTGTAATCCTCAAATTGAAATGCATTGCTACTCAATAATTTCTCAAACAGTTTTCAATGTGAGACAAATTAAAAACTAATATTGCTGCGAATATTTTCTAAACCACAATTTGCATGAAAGTCAATCCCAGTTCTTACTGAAAGTCAACACTAAATTTCTAGTGATTTTGTACATTTTATTAATTTTTTTCGTTAAAAATATAATAATATTAAAAATAACATTAACAATATAAAAAAATAATAATATGTTATAATACCAATCAAAACATAATTATCTTATTAAAGGTATTAATAACTAAAACTATCAATACAACTTTAAATAACTTAAACATTCTTCATGTATAATTTCCCCCATAATGTTGGTGTCACATAACTATTAATTAATTAATTATTAATTAATATGCTGACAATTTCAAATAATAACTATCGAGGAACTTGCTGGCCTGCGTGTTAGAATAGATTCCATCAAGAGGAATTCACAAAATATCAAACTGATGACGGAATGTAAATTTATGTTATTCACATTTTCATCCAGAAGTTCTTGATTTAGGAACTGTTGCACTTTGTTTTAATTGGTTGCACTTTGCAAGTTTTCTGGAATCTTTTCTTTGTTGTTTCCTTCATCATTTTTTCACCGGTCAACATCTTCCAAGAATATAACATCCAATGATTTTAGTTTTCTGCAAAACAATCGAGTTTTGTGATTTCCATTACGTTTTCATTTCACTTTTTATTTTGACTTACCAATTATAATTACCGTTTTGGATTAATTTCAGTTTTATGTCAATAAAAATAACTGACCACGTACTTCGTGGCACAAAATGTATTGAAAACCACAAAATTCCTCAAGAACGTTGGTGTCACAAAATTGTTGTAAAACTCATTAAAATTCGGGAAATTAGCAAGGAACTTGATGACTAGAGAGTTAGAATAAATTTCCAGCAATTTCAATTCACAAAATATCAAATTAAACCGATGATGCGATGTAAATTAAACTATAGGCGTGATGCGAATTATCACCCAGTAGTTGATATGGAAAAGCATAAATACCAAGTTTAATTCATTGTACTTTGATTTATGGAAACTTTCTCTTTTCGATAAGCCACCATCATTTTTCATTGGTCAACCTCTTAATGTTTCCAAGAATGTAGCATCCAAATATTTTAGTTTTCTGCAATGAGATTTAAATTTAGTGACTTCTCTAAAGTGTTGATTTAATTTTTCATATTGACTTACCAATTATTATAAACTATTTGAAGCAGTTCGAGTTACTTGTCCAACATTTTTTCATCGGTCAGCTTTTTAATGTTTTAAAGAACGTAGAATCCATAATTTTAGTTTTCGGCAAAGAGATATAATTTAGTGTCTTCCTTAAAGTTTCATATCATTTTTTTATTTTCACTTACGTATTATTAGAAACTATTTGGAGTAAATTCAGTTTTTTGTCTAAAATGTTTTTTATTTCTTTCAATTGACCACGAACTTCGTTGCACAAACAAGTGTTGAAAAGCACATGGTTTTTTCGTTGCATTTTAGGGTAGTGTTTTGTCAAAGTTTTCTCATATTATTTTCAACCCCTTTTCAAAGATTTCCTCAACATTTTGGCAAATTGGAAGTAATTCGCAAACAATTTGAAGATGTATTGAATATGAGCTGTTTCAAGTCAAGTTGAATTTATGTTGATAATTATAGTTACCCTCAAACTGAAAAGTTGTTGCATTTGAAAAACGCTCATCCTGTGTTTATTGGGGAAACTAAAAGAAAATAGGGATGCCGGTGCAAAAAAAAAAAAAAAAAAAAATATATATATATATATATATATATATATATATATATATATATATTATATATATATATATATATATATATATATATATATATATATATATATATATATATATATATATATATATATATATATATATATATATATATATATATATATATATATATATATATATATATATTATATATATATATATATATATATATATATATATATATATATATATATATATATATATATATATATATATATATTTTTTTTTTTTTTTTTTTTTTTTTTTTTTTGCACCGGCATCCCTATTTTCTTTTAGTTTCCCCAATAAACACAGGATGAGCGTTTTTCAAATGCAACAACTTTTCAGTTTGAGGGTAACTATAATTATCAACATAAATTCAACTTGACTTGAAACAGCTCATATTCAATACATCTTCAAATTGTTTGCGAATTACTTCCAATTTGCCAAAATGTTGAGGAAATCTTTGAAAAGGGGTTGAAAATAATATGAGAAAACTTTGACAAAACACTACCCTAAAATGCAACGAAAAAACCATGTGCTTTTCAACACTTGTTTGTGCAACGAAGTTCGTGGTCAATTGAAAGAAATAAAAAACATTTTAGACAAAAAACTGAATTTACTCCAAATAGTTTCTAATAATACGTAAGTGAAAATAAAAAAATGATATGAAACTTTAAGGAAGACACTAAATTATATCTCTTTGCCGAAAACTAAAATTATGGATTCTACGTTCTTTAAAACATTAAAAAGCTGACCGATGAAAAAATGTTGGACAAGTAACTCGAACTGCTTCAAATAGTTTATAATAATTGGTAAGTCAATATGAAAAATTAAATCAACACTTTAGAGAAGTCACTAAATTTAAATCTCATTGCAGAAAACTAAAATATTTGGATGCTACATTCTTGGAAACATTAAGAGGTTGACCAATGAAAAATGATGGTGGCTTATCGAAAAGAGAAAGTTTCCATAAATCAAAGTACAATGAATTAAACTTGGTATTTATGCTTTTCCATATCAACTACTGGGTGATAATTCGCATCACGCCTATAGTTTAATTTACATCGCATCATCGGTTTAATTTGATATTTTGTGAATTGAAATTGCTGGAAATTTATTCTAACTCTCTAGTCATCAAGTTCCTTGCTAATTTCCCGAATTTTAATGAGTTTTACAACAATTTTGTGACACCAACGTTCTTGAGGAATTTTGTGGTTTTCAATACATTTTGTGCCACGAAGTACGTGGTCAGTTATTTTTATTGACATAAAACTGAAATTAATCCAAAACGGTAATTATAATTGGTAAGTCAAAATAAAAAGTGAAATGAAAACGTAATGGAAATCACAAAACTCGATTGTTTTGCAGAAAACTAAAATCATTGGATGTTATATTCTTGGAAGATGTTGACCGGTGAAAAAATGATGAAGGAAACAACAAAGAAAAGATTCCAGAAAACTTGCAAAGTGCAACCAATTAAAACAAAGTGCAACAGTTCCTAAATCAAGAACTTCTGGATGAAAATGTGAATAACATAAATTTACATTCCGTCATCAGTTTGATATTTTGTGAATTCCTCTTGATGGAATCTATTCTAACACGCAGGCCAGCAAGTTCCTCGATAGTTATTATTTGAAATTGTCAGCATATTAATTAATAATTAATTAATTAATAGTTATGTGACACCAACATTATGGGGGAAATTATACATGAAGAATGTTTAAGTTATTTAAAGTTGTATTGATAGTTTTAGTTATTAATACCTTTAATAAGATAATTATGTTTTGATTGGTATTATAACATATTATTATTTTTTTATATTGTTAATGTTATTTTTAATATTATTATATTTTTAACGAAAAAAATTAATAAAATGTACAAAATCACTAGAAATTTAGTGTTGACTTTCAGTAAGAACTGGGATTGACTTTCATGCAAATTGTGGTTAGAAAATATTCGCAGCAATATTAGTTTTTAATTTGTCTCACATTGAAAACTGTTTGAGAAATTATTGAGTAGCAATGCATTTCAATTTGAGGATTACAATTGAGAGATTATTGCTATTGTGTTGAATTTTACTGTTGAGGGTAATGTCTGTTTTTTGTTGAGAACGCGATTTTCTCAACAATTTCTCAACTTGAATATTACCCTAATCCTTTGAAAAAATGTTTGAAAAATTATTGCATTTTAGTATTTTTCAAACGTTTGTGTTTATTGGGTCCCAATAAACACAGAATGAGCGTTTTTCAAATGGAACAACTTTTCAGTTTGAGGGTAAATATAATTTTCAACATAAATTCAACTTGACTTGAAATAGCTCATCTGCAATACATCTTCAAATTGTTTGCGAATTACTTCCAATTTGCCAAAATGTTGACGAAATCTTTGAAAAGGTGTTGAAGATGATATGAGAAAACTTTGACAAAACACTACCCTAAAATGCAACGAAAAAACCATGTGGTTTTCAATACTTATTTGTGCAACGAAGTTCGTGGTCAATTGCAAGAAATAAAAAAAAATGGAAAATTTTAGACAAATAACCAAATAGTATATAAAAATAGGTAAGTGAAAATAAAAAATGAAATAAAACTTTAAGGAAGTCACTAAATGTATATCTCTTTGCAGAAAACTAAAATTATGGATTCTACGTTCTTGAAAACATTAAAAAGCTGAACAATGAAAAAAAGGTGGACAATTAACTGGAACTGCTTCAAATGATTTATAATAATTGGTACGTCAATACGAAAAATTAAATCAACACTTTAAAGAAGTCACTAAATTTAAATCTCTTTGCAGAAAACTAAAATCTTTGGATGCTACATTCTTGCAAACAATAAGAAGCTGACCAATGAAAATTGAGTGGCTTATCGACAAGAAAAAGTTTCCAGAAACATTACAATGCAACCAATTAAAATTGTTAAAAACAACAAATTGTTGAAATCAACAACTTCTGGATGAAAATGTGCATCACATCGTCAGTTTAATTCATATGCTATTATCAGTTTAAAATGGATAGTTTGTGAATTCCTTCGGCTGAAAATCAATTCTCACACGCGGTCCAGTACGTTCCTAATTTCAAATTGCTCGCATGTTAATAAAAGGAAGGAACCAAACGGAAGGAAATCGAATTATCAATGCAAAAGTGTTTACTAATAATGTTTAAGATATTTAAAGTTTTGTTGTTTGTTTTTTTTTTTTTTGTTCTTATTTGTTGACGAAAAAACCACATGGTTTTCAATACTACTTTGGACAACAAAGTTCGTGGAAGAAATAAAAAAATGTGGAAATTTTTTAATAATCAATTGAAATTGCTTATAATAATTGGTAAGTAAAATTAAAACACGAAATGAAAACTTTAAGGAAGTCACTAAAATCAAATCTCTTTGCAGACAACTAAAATATTTGGATGCTGATTCTTGGACACATTAAGAGACTGGCCGATGAAAAATGATAGTGGCTTATCGAGAAGAGAAAGTTTCCATAAATCAAAGTGCAACCAAAAAAACTTGGTATTTATTCTTTTCCATATCAACAACTACTGGATGATAATTCGCATCACATCGATAGTTTAATTTACATCGCATCATCGGTTTAATTTGTTATTTTGTGAATTGAAATTGCTGGAAATTTATTCCAATTATCTAGTCATCAAGTTCCTGAAAATTGCCAGTATTTTAATAACAACAATTTTGTAAAACCAACGTTCTTGAGGAAAACACGAAGTACGTGGTCAGTTGGAAGAAATACAAATTGGCAAGTCAAAATAAAAAGTGAAATGAAAACATAATGGAAATCACAAAACTCAATTGTTTAGCAGAAAACTAAAATCATTGGATGGTATATTGTTGGAAGATGTTGGCCGATGAAAAACCGATGAAGGGAACAACAAAGAAAAGTTTTCAGAAAACTTACAAGGTGCAACCAATTAAAACAAAGTGCAACAATTCCAATATCAAGAACTTCTGGATGAAAATGTGCATTACATCAATTTACATCCCGTCATCAGTTTGATATTTTGTGATTTCCTCTTGCTGGAATCTATTCTAACACACAAGCCAGCAAGTTCCTCGATAGTAATTATTTCAAATTGCCAGGATATTAATTAATAGTTATTTGACACCAACATTATGGAGGAAATGGAATTATACATGTAAAAATGTTTAAGATATTTAAAGTTGTATTCATAGTTTTATTTATTAATACGTTTAATAAGATAATTACATTTTGATTGGTATTATATTATTATTTTTATATATTATTAATGTTATTTTTAAGATTATTATATTTGTTAACGAAAAAATAATAAAATTTACAAAATCTCTAGAAATTTAGTATTGACTTTCAGTTAGAACTAGGATTGACTTTCATACAAATTGTGGTTTGAAAGTATTCGCAACAATGCTAATTTTTTATTTTTATCACATTGAAAACTGTTTGAGAAATTATTGAGTAGCGATGCATTTCAATTTGAGGATTACAATTGAGAAATTATTGATATTGTGTTGAATTTTACTGTTGAGGGTAATGTCTGTTTTTTGTTGAGAACGCGATTTTCTCAACAATTTCTCAACTTGAATATTACCCTAATCCTTTGAAAAAATGTTTGAAAAATTATTGAATTTTAGTATTTTTCAAACGTTTGTGTTTATTGGGTTTACACACATAAGGTGAGTATTAAGTTCGAGGTTAGCCGCTAAAGTGAAAACTAAATCAGTAAAAAAAGGCATACAATTATACATATTTGTTGCAAATTATCACAAAGTTTGTATTCCTTAAAATGGATATTAACCCTGGACAGTCATCCTTCGTCAAAATGACGACGCGAAATTTCATTTTCGGTTTAAAATGCATTTTAGTCGATTGGGAAATGATAAATTTAAGTTATACTAATTCAACAAATGTATAAATTTTTGTTTTATACTAATTAAAAACAAATTGAATAAGAAAATAAAGTGAATTTTTGTTGTTATTTTTGCTTACGATGTAAATTATAGCGTCTTGAAATAAGCCGTAGTCAAAATGACGAAGGATGACGTTTGTGTACAAAAAATAAGGATGACTTTCCAGGGTTAAAGAAAAGTAATCATGAAAAAATTACGATTTTAGCGGCTAAACTCGAACTTAATACCCACCTATACATGTGAATGACGGGCCTATTCGAATGAATTCCGTAGACGGCTCAATTATCGACGGCGTTACCTAGTTATCGACCCATATATATGTGCCGCAGGTCTTCGGCCTATATATGTGGAAAGACAATGGAGGCCCACGACACATATCTTATGGGGGATAATATTATTTTGCTATTGGATGCATTTTTTTTTTTGTCATTCAGCGGGAGCTGGAGCATCCATAGGCAATGGTGGTGGTCGTATGGAGCCCCAGATTATGGCCAATGGTGGTATTTTTTTTCGTACGTATGCGCCAATGTAGGTTATGTGGCACAAAGGGAATTGTTTTCTTGATGCAGGGCCTATGAGGAGTCGGCCAGTTAGTTATTTATGCGGATTGTGTGTCCGGCAGCTTAGGAAAACAATTTGATGCTTTTATGCGGCAATTTACGCTGCAAATTATATTTTTTTATTATTTTCGGTATTGTTGCTTGCGGCGGGTTGAGGACCGTCCTGAGAGAGGTTGAGTATGCCGGAGGGCCAAGCCTAGTGCTATATGGGGACATAACACTATCTGCAAAAGGATAAAACAATAAATTCAGAGTACTATTGCAACCTTTTGGATCAATTAAATGTACAAATTCGAGAAAAACGTTCTGGCTTACAACACAAAAAAAAATATATAATCAAGACAAACCACCAGCGGATTAAGTGTATTGAAGTTTCAGGAGATTATATTGAAAAATAAAAATATTTTTTAAAAACTAACTTCTCTTTCATTGATTGGCTAAGAAGTTTCCAAACCGCCCTCGTATATTGGGAACATGTAGTACGTATTTATTATATTAAATTAATATATTGAATCAAATTAATAAATTCGAAATTGAAACTTAAGTGTACAAACTTTAATTTATTTCAGAGGAAGAAGAAGCTAAACGACAGGCAGCAAAGGACAAAGAAGACGATAAGGAAGACGACAAGGAAGAACTTGAAAGCGTTACTGGTGGAAAATCATCCATTAAACTAAAGGCTTCTGAAATTTACTCTGACGATTCAGGTAGCAGCGAATGGGACGAAGATGATAAGCCTTCTGAAAAACGATCCCAGACCAGTAGTAGCAAATATTCGAGTGACAGCGAAGGAGAAGATCATGCAGACATTGAAACTAAATTCATAACGACGAGAGAAGAACTTAATAAAATAAGACTCTCCAGATTCAAAATGGAACGGTTTATAAATCTGCCGATATTCGAAAGAACTGTAATGAATTGCTTTGTTCGTATTAGCATAGGAAATAATGGACAAAAACCGGTCTATAGAGTTGCAGAAATAGTAGGGGTCGTAGAAACGGCGAAAATTTATAACTTGGGAAGAACAAGGACAAACAGAGGACTGCGCCTAAAGCACGGAACGCAGGAAAGGGTGTTCAGACTTGAATTTATTTCAAATCAAGAATTCACCGAAAACGAATTTAAAAAGTGGCAAGAAATATGCCAACAACAAAATCTGCAAATGCCACTATTGAGCACAATTGATCGGAAAATTGCAGATATTAGATTTGCTTTAAACTATGAGTTCAAAGATGAAGACGTCGATAAAATCATAGAGGAAAAAAATAGATTTAGGAATCGACCCACAAATTATGCTATGAAAAAAACTTGTTTAATGAAAGAACGAGATGCAGCCTTGTTACGAGGAGATTATGAATTATCTCAAGATTTAAGCCAGCAAATAGAAGAACTTGAGTGTCGAGCGTCGGAGTTAGACAAACGTAGATCGAGCAGTATAAGTCTCATATCGTACATTAATGATAGAAACAGAAAACGAAACGTTGAAGATGCTGAAAAAGCTATAATGGAAGAAGCTCGTGCAAATAAGGGACAAAGAATATCAGATCCTTTTACCAGACGGATAACTCAGCCTCGCATGGGATTTAAGCAAACTACCGATAAAGAAATTGATAATATCACTGGCGACAAAAAATCTACTAATATTCAAAAGACAGTTGAAAAACCTGCAGACCATTTGAATACAACTAGAGATAAATCAAACTATAATCTATACTCGTTGCATGATTTCGATATCGATTTGGACGTAGCAGTTCCGAGTAAGTACTTATTTCGAAGTATAGAATAATAAGTATATTAATATAGATTCATTTTAGTTAACGCTGTCAGCAATTTGCCGAAACCTGTTCCCAAATTGAATGAGACGACGACCAAAAGATCACTTAATTTAGAAGATTACAAGAAGAAGAGAGGACTCATATAAGCAGATTAAATTGAACCATGCATTAAAGTAATATCGCTTAACATATATGGGTCAAAAACGCGATTTATATATTAAAAGCAACAGAAATTTGTCCACATAAAGTCGTTTTATTTATTTGGATAGTTGTTTTTGTTTGGCATCATTAACTTTTGTGTGTAGCGTCCACGAAAATCAAAAAATCACAGCGAATCTAGAGAAGTTGTAATGGCAACTGTTTTCTATTGGTAATTTAGAATTTATTTATTTATCATTGTGATATTTCTTTTTTGTAATGAAATAATTTATCAAGCTGGAGGTCTGTATGTTTTTCTTTATTTGTCGATATTTCGCCTTAATCGGTAAGGCATTTTCAAGACGACCTACCAAAATAACATAAAACAAATACATAATAAGCAAAATATAACTACATTCTTTTACATTATATTCTCTTTTTTCATTTCATTAATAATATGGACAAAAAACACAAACAACACATAAAGTTTATTTATCAACCTGGGGGCTAATCACGGCATTCGATATCGAATTCATAATCGTATCGAAAAAATTGTCGATACGATTAAAAGTTTGGATCACGGCATTCGATCGAAATTTGATGCAATTTCTCTAGAATTGCCAACAGCAAAAAACGAAGCAGAACAAAATAGAATGTAGAAAAACATGTTTTTTGAAGATTTCAAAGTAAATTGCACTGCGTTATATCTTATGGACCCACATCTCTTTTTACATTCCTCCGAATTCCTAATTGGAGGATGAGATGAATATAAGATAATTCGGCGACAAATAAGGAATAAAAGTGCAGTCCACATTGTTATTGGTGTAAGTACATGGGTTTGAAATGGTGTGCACTGTTAGAATGTCACCTTTGGAGGCTCAATGGACGATTTCGGCTGACGAAGGAGGCGTTCAAATGGAAAATAATTTTTGGTTGCATGTCAACGTCAATTCTATCCCTTTACAATTGTCTGCCGTCTTGAAACTTTTTGCCGATGGAAGCCTTCATCATTCACTATTCTTACAAGGTGGTCCAGAATAGAACTCGACCGAAGCGAGTTTTTTGGCCCAAGCCGATGTTCGGCAATAATCGACCGAAGCCGAAGTAGATTATTTTCCTCGAATTTGAAATTAAAGAAATTTGGTGTTTCTTAGTTCAATATCAGAATATTTGCTTACGGTGACCCTTATGCAACAAAGGAGCAACTCATACACCAGCCAGCACAATCGTTTCCCAGAGGATGTCCATCCCGTGGCCCTTGATGACACATTTTAGATTCTCTATAAACTCCCTACATCCATTTTCTAAAACGCTCACCGAAGCTCCACTATCCAATAAATCTCTAATTTCCATATTTTCTATCTCAACATTCGCAAATATTCTTGGATCTTTCCTAATACTCATTTTTTATTGTTTCAATAACCATCTTAATTGTATTTCGCTTTTCAGCAAACTTTAGACGAACCTTTGGTACTTTTGGGCCCTTAACCTCACCTTGTGAGTCATCTCGGAAAATCCGGTCACGAACTAGATCATAATTCGATTTTCTAATATCCAATGGTACGTAATGTTGCATCCTCGGTTCATAAAACTGAAGATTCGTACTAACTTAATTTTCCACTATATCCTTCATTGTTATGGTCCTAAACTTAGTTTGTAGTATTACTGTCGCTTCTCGGGGTTCTCGCTCGGACGTGGTCCCCCTCCAAACTCCGCGCCCTTGCTGCGGTTTCCCTGTTGACACACAGGACATTTCGGTGTCGTGAAACCAAGTTTCTCACATTTATAGCAGAACAAACTTCTAACTGTCGATTCGCAATCCCTAAATCCGTACCATGATTTACGACAATTCCAGCACAAAAGCGCTCCATTATTTTGTCGATTTAACTGTAACGCCTCTATTTCCTCACAATCATTTCCATAACCATCCGATTCCGAATCAATTTCCGATACTTCCTGGTACAATCCGTTCACCTGTCTTAATGGGACGCGCCGACTGAACCATATTTCTCATGTCCCTTTTCGGGAAATTCCGTTCTGCCTCGTTACATTCTATTCTCAGCTGTTCTACCGACGAAACTTGAATCGGATATACGATACGACCAACGCTTTCCTTTACATTTTTCTTCATTGTCTTGATCATACCGTATTCTGAAACAGGTTACATTAATTTTGCCCTTGACTGGCCCATAATGTGAAAGGTGTCAATTGATTGGTTCGCCTGTTGTTCCTTTGAGCTAGTTCTGTTAAAATTTCGAAGTTGGACCGCGAAGACTGATATTGACAATTCTTCCCAATCGTGAAATTGATGTGTTTTCTGGAATAGCAAGTACCACGACTCAGCCGGACCTGTTACTATCAATGGAAAATCCCTAATGACTTCTTTCCATGGAATATTATATGGCATTTGATAGTGCTCCAACCGGTATATAAAATCCTCTACCCCTAAATTGCGAGAAGTGCCATCAAAAACTGGGCCTAATTTATCCAGCCTTATTCTCTCCCTCCACATATGTGGTGTCACTGCTGGAATCATCGGTACTGAAGTTTGCCTATCTGAAGCATTAGAAGCCGATTCCTGATGAACCACCTCTTTCTGGCGTCCACTGCGTTCAACGTCCTCCGTGCTCATTCCACCACGCTTGAATTTTGCATACCAAGGTTAGGTTAGGTTAGGTGGCAGCCCGATGTATCAGGCTCACATAGACTATTCATTCAGTCCATTGTGATACCACATTGTTGAACTTCTCTCTTATCACTGAGTGCTGCCCGATTCCATGTTAAGCTCAATGACAAGGGACCTCCCTTTTATAGCCGAGTCCGAACGGCGTTCCACATTGCAGTGAAACCACTTAGAGAAGCTTTGTAACCCTCAGAACCCAGCATTACTGAGGTGGGATAATCCACCACTGAAAAACTTTTTGGTGTTTGGTCGAAGCAGGAATCGAACCCACGACCTAGTGTATGCAAGGCGGGCATGCTAACCATTGCACCACGGTGGCTCCCAATAAAATAAAAGATTGATGTTGAGTTACAAGTTGCAAGTTACATGTTGTAGCGTCTATCAGCCAGTGCTTTTATTCCCAATGGAGGCAGCGTGTCTGGAAAAATATTTGATAAACTATCACTTTATTCCATTTGGAAAGTCAAAAATTTTTCTTTAATATACCTTTCACAATTTTAAGCGAAATAACTATGTTTTCAGAACTGCATTATCACTTTTATTTAAATAAATTATAATAAGCTAGTTGTGCTTGGTGTTTCACAAAATATAAAATGGGCTCTTGTAACAATAGTGATGGGAAAATACTTTCATGCGAATAGGGATGGCAAAATACTATCACAGTTGGCGATTGTTGTAGTGTCACTTACGAGTCTGTGGTAGCGATGAGGATGAAATGGAACTTTCATACCATGGACAATACAAGATGCTACCCGTGAGATTTTGAATAGACTGTGGACCGACTGGTCGTCTAAGTACTTTGATCGAGTGGCTAACGGAGGCTCTCATTACTTTGACATCTTTCCCACAGTCAACAGAAAAGCATGGGTTCGTGATAAGAAAATGAATCCTGTTAAATGCCGTCAAATGAATATAGAATTCTAAGCCACTATTGTTTTTGCAACAGCACACTAGAAAAGATGAAAGTAGTCGAATCACCACTATGTGCCCTGCCAACATTTTTTGAATTTGGGGGCGCTCCTGAGAATCCCCAGTACGTCGAAAACAATCATATACGATATCAAAAACTCGTCGGAAAAGCGCCGTCACTATTGAGAAGTTGTACCACGCCAAGTTACTACAAAAAGGTTTCGCATGAGTGCAATTATTAGGTGCCTTTATAGATCAATTTAGAACGACGCCAATAAGAGACCCTCCAAACAATCAGAAAAATCACATTTTAAGATAGTGGTAAAAGAATCATTGTGGTCGAGTAAAACACGTTTGTTTAGATATTTATTAATTTGATTAATAATTTACAAATTCTTAAAAATATAACATTTATACCACTATCACATCACATTTAACATAATTTTTTGCATTAATTATGATGTAGAGTTACAAGTAGCGAGTTACATGTTGCAGCGTCTATCAGCCAGTGTTTTTATTCGATGGAGGCAGCGTGTCTTGTTATGGTGCGTCTATAGCGGCGTTTGACATGGCCGTCCGGCTGACTACGGCGATCTCAGTGGGTGTGGGACTCAACCCGCCTATATCAAACCCAGAGCACTAACATTGAAAGAGTTTGAACTCACACAAATACAAAACGCGACTTACGACGATCCTAAATGGGAAAACATCGATCCAGAGGTCTTGGTGTTATAACCTCACACTTGCCCACCCAACCATGACCCAAAACACTCCATTTTTCCTCCATTTCATATTTCTTTGGGCCCCTTATTACCACACACACAATTGTATTCACACAATTACCTCATACCTCTGCCCCCACAATGACAACAATTACCAACACAACATTTTCTTTAAAAACAAATCAAGCCATAAATAATTTTATTGTAAAAATATTAAAAACTAACAAAAAAAATATATTTGTATTAATTATCCTTAGTCTAATATATTTTTGTATTATTTTTTTAATTCATCTCTATTAAAAGTAAAAAAAAGAGTTTAAAAAGAAAACAAAATCGAAAATCCCGAAGAAAAATATCGTATATGAAGACTGAATGGCTCAATTTGAGGATGAACCGGATTCAGACCCTTGTTTTGACACGCTTAATTTGGCGCGAATAAACTGATTTACCTATCTGATAAAAGAGCTCTCTTAAAAGATAATTCCCGCTCTCAAAATCATAGCAGGGCAAATACTCTAATTTCGCAAGGACCTAAACCTATCACCCTTTGCCGGATTGATAACAAAAACTAGGATATTTTTCCTCTTACAATAACAAAAACTAACTAGTATTTAATGAAAATGTAAATTACTTAATCTAAATTATCTATCCAAATTTTACTAATTATTTCTCCTTTATATTGATGATTCTCCCTTTTTCTTTATATTTATATTGTTTTTGAATCGAGAATAATATTTAATCACACTTCTTTTGCTTTTCGACTCAATTTCAGGAAAAGGATCTTATGCAGACGTTATTTTCTTTATGGCGCATGGACAGACATACACAAACAACTGGTGAGACACAAAGTTACCTGGTATTTTTGCACTTAATGACAGATTTTCGTTTCGTTATTTTCTTGCAGGCTAATGATGTAAAACAGACTTGAAGTCACCAATCATCAGCATCTCTATACTAGTCATCCAACCAAGCAGTAATCCACCAACTTCACCAAATTCAGCGTTCTTGCTTGCCCAAAGAAACTTGGCTTTATGTTTGGGATATATATATGGACGAACAGCTAATCTCCAGACTTCACAAAAATTGGCTTCAATATAAGTCACAACCAGTAACCCGAAAACCAGGAAAAATGAAGAAAGAGACCGAAGAAAAATGAAGAAAAAATGAAAACACTGGCCCTCCCAGTTGTCCACGGAGGCCAGTGCAGATTCCGTCGATCACCAGATTTTTTCTAGTATTACTGTATAAAAAATTACACACAATCACAACCATTGACTAATGTTAGAAAAACACTAATTACTTACATTACTGTGTAATTAAACACTAAGCACAATTAATTCAATTAAACCACAATTGTTAATATTACTTCCACTTTTTTATACTAATATTGGATTATACAAATAAACACAATGATTTGAAAGTTCACCAATAACGTCTTGTTTGTTAATGTCAGCTGGGCTACCCTTGTCGTTTATATACCCCCGCTTTCAACCCCGCCAAAAGCCAACTTTCCAATGTCCCCCATTTTTTTGTCCATTTCTCTTTGACACATTCTTTCGTTTTGTTTTTCTATCGATTTCATCGTGAATGATAATCCTGAATACTACCCTTAAATTCAAATTAACGGCTGTTGACTTCCACTTTACTACCATCAATAGTCGCTACTATTTGAGAATCTAACCCATGCTTAGTGTAATTCAACGTACCAGCACAGACTCATGACATAGTCCGTGTGAAACTGTCTACAATAGCACTTTCGGATAATATTAAACACAAACTACTAGCAGGATTTCAAACACCACCGTTCCATTTGAATAATGCTTGAATCCAAACATATTCTGCCAAGTACGCAACGACACGCCATAGTCATACGCTCTCATTTAGAGCCCTACCGGCTACATGAATTGCCACTGCAGCCACCCGCTACAGCCTCATTTCTTACACGCCATCTCACAGCCACACATCAACAAGAAATATAACACCAGAAAATATTTTCTTCTCTTAAATGAGAAGAATAACTATTTTCCACCGTTTCCCCAATAAAACACAATCATACGATAAAAAACCCATTGCCATATGGTATAACCGTGGGCAAGAAAAATAATTTCTACAAATATTTGCCATTGCCCAGTTGGCCACCCCTTTGCCATTGCATGTCGTTGAATGTGCCTGCAACAAACCAGCGGTGTCGGCGAGATTTCGAAGGCGAAAACGATGTGCAGGCCATGGATCCATCGTGGGGAATTCCCACCCCTGATTGTCTCATGCCGGGCCATTTCCTCAGCCGGCGGCCATTACCTAGGTACGTATGAAAAATAGCCAATGATCAATTCTAACCTCAATTTTTTTTTTTATACAGGAGCCCTAACATCTATGCCTGGAAATTGTCACAGTCCTGCCGTTGATGCGTGAAACCATCAGCCTGCTACACATCGTATGCTGTCTGCTACCTACAACTTTATGAGTGATAAGGTTTAACCATCGCCTCACAACAAAAAAGGTATGCAATACACCATGTGGCTGGTGCTATGTTGCCGTACGTGTATTTGTAAATCCCTTGCCTGCAGTCGTGTGTGTCTCCCAGCATCCCTTTGTGCATGATGTAGTATTTTTCTTTGATTTTGTAATCGACCTTTTTGTTTTCAAAAACAAGTGATTTCATATCTAAAAAAATGACTACATTGTGCCCATCATGAATGTAGTAGTACTAACATTGTCTCTGTAACAATATGCAATAACAAATCCAGTGTAAACAAAATTCATAAAAGTGTTTTATCCATTTACATCCGTGGTTATTAACTATTTTGTTCCAAAAAAAAATATAACATATGCAATGAATTTACTGCTCGGAAAATTTGTGACATACACATTTATTACACTAAAAAAAATTATAACCCATCTTCAGGAACAAAATTGTAGAAGACGAAATTTACATTTTCATGTCATAAGGATAAAGCAATCTTTAATATGGTTGTCATATCTTCGGATTTCTTTCATCTTTGGTAAAAACAAAGGCATCCAAAAGTAAATTTCGATTTCCACACCTTTGTTCATGCAGAATATATTTTCTTTTTTTAAACAGTGTGTAAATATCTAGTGTACAAACATGTCTTCTATATTCGATAAGTGAATTATTGTCTTGTGGCTGCCACACAATCTATTCGTTCGCCCAAAGGCATAGTCCCATGTCAGGACATACACTGTCACAAAAATTTATTTATATAGAAATTTTTTTTCCAAAATGTTATTTCTATAGAAAATTTTCTCTAAAGATTTTATTTCTGTAGAAAATTGTCTCCAAAATTCTAGTTCTGTAGAAAATTTCCCCAAAATCTTATTTCTATAGAAAATTTTTCTCAAAAATTTAATTCTATAGGAAATTTTCACAAAATCTTATTGCTATAGAAAATTTTCTTAAAATCTTATTTCCATAGACAATTTTCCCAAAATTCTATTTCTCAAAAATTTTATTTCTATAGAAAAACCTTTCAAAATTTAATTATATAGAAAATTTTCCTAAAATTTCCTTTTCTATAGAAAGTTTTCTCAAAAATGTTTCTTCTATAGAAAGTTCTCTCAAAAATTAATTTAATTGTAGAGAATTTCATTTTTTTCCTTTTTTTCAATTTATTTGTATCGAAAATTCTTTCAAAAAAAATTTATTCGTATAGAAAATTTCTTCAAACATTTATTTCTATAGAGAATCCTCTCAAAAAAATTTTATTTCTATAGAAATTTTTCTCAAAATTTTACTTCTATGGAAAATTTTCTCAAAATTATACTTGTATAGAAATTTTTCTTAAAATTTTATTTCTATCAAAACATTTTTTTAAAATTTTATTTCTATTGAAAAATTTTCTTAAAATTTTATTTCTATAGAAAGTTTTCTTAAAAATCTTATTTCTATAGAAAGTTTTCTTAAAAATTTATTTCTATAGAAAGTTTTCTCAAAAATAAAATTCCATCGAAAAATTTTCTTCAAATTTTATTTCTATAGAAAGTTTTCTCAAAAATAAAATTCTATCGAAAAATTTTCTTAAAATTTTATTTCTATTGAAAAATTTTCCTAAAATTTTATTTCTATAGAAAATTTTCTTAAAAATTTTATTTCTATAGAAAGTTTTCTTAAAAATTTTACTTCTATAGAAAGTTTTGTCAAAAATGGTATTTCTACATAATTTTTTTTTTTTGAATTACTATGAGTTCTAGCGATCTATCATCCAATTGAATTTCTATGACATTTTGTATAAAGTACCTTTTCACTCAAAAAAAAAAAAAAAAAAAACCCTTTTGTAAGTTCTTAAAAATTGCATTTCCCATCCATGATATAGCATCATTGTTAGCGTTCGTTTGCAACAACCAGCAATTTGGTGACTATAGTAAACAACCGAATTTGGAATTATATAGGCTACGCTGTGTGTAGACATATACTATCGTAATACGGTAGCCTATTCATCTACACTGTCAGCACACTCTTCAATATCCAATTTCCGATTATACACAGAAAAAAAATCCCCGAATATTTCTAAATAAAATCTATATAAAAAAAACTCAATTTGGTTTTCAATCGGAAAAATTTTTGTTCAAAACAAAAAAATCTTGTGAATTTTATCTCTTGAGATCTTTGGCATGGCATGTTCCAATCGCTTTTCCTTTTAGATCTTCCAAGGCATACATGTTGTTCCCTATAGGCTTAACAATTCGACATTTTACGAACTTGCGAGCAAATTTCGCATTGAAGTTCTTTCCGAAGTCACTCAAAACATAATTGCGCTTGTACACCTCTTGTCCCGGGGCGAAAGTTATCTTACGAGCTCGCTCGTTATATCGCTTAGCACTTTGTTCATAAGCTTTATGCATATTGTCTTTTATCTTTTCCCGAATCAGTTCCATATTGTCTTTTCGACTCACTTGAACGATCTCGTGGTCAGTCAATGAATGCAATTTTTGTGCCAACTTGTAATCCGAGCCATGTGTGTACATATTATATCCGAAAAGTGCGAAAAATGGAGTTACTCCAGTTGCACTGTGAACTGATGTTCTGAGGGCACATTCGATTTCGGTTAGGTAAAGGTCCCAATCGCGATGATCGTTTTCTAGATAGGCTCTAATCGCTGCCAATACCGATTGGTTCACCCTCTCCGAGGCGTTCGATTGTGGGGCATATGGAGCGGTTTGCATGTGATTAATTCCATACGTTTCTGTCATGTCTTTGAATGTTTTTGATATAAATTGAGCCCCGTTGTCGCTGTGTATTGTCTCCGGTACACCAAATTTTCGAAATATGTCCTCCACAAGGAATTTCACCACGTTTGAAGCTGTTGCCTCTCGCATCGCTTTCAAAAAGGTAAACTTACTAAAGTGATCTACGACTATAAATATGAAAGTATTTCCGCTTTTAGACCGGGGATACTTTCCTAAAAAGTCGATATAAAGTTTCTGAAAGGGACGCAAAGTGACAACTTCATTTCCTATCGTGGGTTGTGTATGTTGATTCACCGGTTTGGTTTCTTTGCACACAGAACAACTTGTCACATATTTTCTGACCTGAGCTGCCATCTTCGGCCAATAATATTTTTCTCTCAGTCGATATAGCGTTTTTGATATGCCTCCATGAGCTGATGTCGTTTTATCATGGGCTTGTTCTATTAGACTTTGTGTCAAAGATTTCGGGACCCACAACTTCCATTGAAATTCTTGCAATTCAGTAATGTCAGAGTTCAATCCCTTCTTAAATATCATATTTCCAACTATGCGCAAATCAGGTAGCCGTTCTTGATTCTTTTCTATTTCATCCCTTATCTCCTTGTATTCGTCGCTCTCGAATTCCGTCGTTTCGAACTCAAACACTTGGTCCATTTCCAGTTCGTCTACTGTGGGCAGGCGGGATAGCATATCGGCCACCACGTTGTCCTTACCTTTACGGTGTTCGATTTTGAAATTGAATCCTTGGAGTTGCAATGACCAACGAGCTAAACGACCAGTAAGATCTTTTAGACTCATTAGCCATTGCAAACTCGAATGATCTGTAATCACCGTAAATTCCATCAGTTCAACGTAGGGCCGAAACTTCTTAATTGCCATCACCGCCGCCAGGCACTCTTTTTCAGTGACACTGTAGTTTCTTTGACATTTATTGAGCTTTTGGGAATAGAAGGCTATAGGGTGTTCTTCCTTCTGGCTATTTAATTGGAACAGAACTGCTCCTATACCATACTCCGACGCGTCGCATTGAATGTAAAAAGGCTTTGAAAAATCGGCGTGTCGCAAGACTGGCGCAGAGGTTAAGGCCTTTTTCAGTTTTTCGAATGCCTCTTTAGCTTTTTCATCCATATTGAACTTGGCAGACTTTTTTAGGGTGTCCGTGAGTGGAGCCGAGATTGTGGCGAAGTCCTTAATAAATCTTCGGTACCATCCAGCGGTGCCAAGGAAACTTCGGACTTCTCGGGCGCTTTTGGGTACTTTGATTTTGTTGATAGCCTCAATTTTATCCGGATCAGTGCGCAATACCCCTTCTCCAATTATGAAACCCAGATATTTCAATTGTCGGAAACAAAATTGCGACTTATTCAGTCCTATGGTTAGACCAGCTTTCTGCAGACATTCAGCTACTTCGCTGAGAAGCCTCAGATGCTCGTCGAAATTGCCAGAAATAATCAACAAGTCGTCCAAGTACACAAAAACATTCTCCTTTAGTCTTTGGGGAATGACTTTGTCCATCAGACGGCATAATCGTTGTGCGGCATTGCACAAGCCGAAGGGCATCACACGGAACTGGTACAATGGACGACCTGGAACCGTGAAGGCTGTATACGACTTGCTCTCTTCATCTAGCTCTATCTGCCAGAAAGCGTATTTAAGGTCCACGCTGCTGATAAAGTGAGTTTCGTCAATTCGACTTAATATTCCATCTATATTTTGGAGGGGATAGGCATCTTTTACGGTCAAATTGTTTAATTTGCGGGCATCTAAACAGAAACGATTTTTTCCCGGTTTCCGCACTATTGTTGTTCTGTTGCTCCAGGGACTTTCACTTTCTTCGATAACCTTTAGAGCCAACATGTTATCAACTTCCTCGTATGTTATGGCCTGTATAGCTGGAGACATCGGATAATGCCGATCCTTTACCGGTTCTGCCCCATCAATCAGTTTGATTGAGTGTTTCTCTAATGGTGTGCATCCTAATCCATTTTTTTCGAACGTTTTGAATTTGTCTATTATTTCTCTTAACTGTTCGGTTTGTTCAGCAGAAAGATCATGGGGTTTTAGTTTGTACTTCCCATCCGGATTCGCCATATCGTTGGTAACTTTTTCCATATTTATTTCAGAAACACCTATGAGTTCGGGGGCTAATTGGAACATTCGCCAAAAGTCAATCCCAAGATATAAATTTTGCTCTAAATCTGGGCATAAGTACAAAGACATCTCGTTTTCTTGATTTTTATAACGAATATTGACTTTTACTTTACCCAGGACCCTATAATTTGTCCCTCCAGCTGTGGTAACCCTGCTCGAAAGCGGTATAAAAGGAATTCCTAACTCCTCGATCAATTCCCTACAATTTTTCCCCACAATGCTGACTGTTGCGCCAGAATCCAATAATCCCTTGACCCTCTTCCCCATAATAACAATTTCGGCAAAAGCCCTGGGGTCATAAGAGACTTTCGAAATCCTTGCCAACGAGTCTATCAAATATTTCCTTTGCTCCCGCCATTCCTTTGCCTTTTCCCTTATTTTGGAGATTTTTCTTGGAATAATTCTGACCTCCGAGTTGAAAATTCTTTCGCGAACTTTCTCATAGTTCTCTTTGCGTTGCTCTAGTGGTATATAATGTCTATCAGCTGGTGTAAAATCTTTATAATCGTTCCTAGCCTTATCCCTAATTTCTCTAACTTTATTATTACTTAAAATTTTAGATACCTTATCTTCTAGTTGTTTTGTATCACAGGGACCTCGGACGGACGTAGCTCCCCTGTCTTCTCCACGCCCCTCTTCTGGTTTCCCTGGCACACTGGACATTTAGGAGTTACAGTTTCAGGCTTTCCGCATCGGTAACAAAATAATCTCCTGAAATCTGCAGGACAATCCATAAACATGTGTCCAGCCTCGCGACAATTCCAACAAGTTATCTTCGTCCTCGTTTGAGTTGGACCGCGAATTGCTGACACATTTTCTACCATATCTACTGAAGATTCATCACTAGGGCAGTCATATTCATGGTCGTAAATTTCATTAACTTGTCTTGTCTGTCGTGGTGGTATCGTCATGGGTCTATTTTCACGTCGGGGAAAATTACGCTCGGCTTCAATACATTCAATACGCAATTGTTCCACGGACGATATTGTCATTTGGTAAACATGACGTTTTATGTCTTCTCTGATGTTTCCTTTTAAAATCTTAATCATTTCATATTCGTATATTGGTTGCATTAACCGCGAGCGCAATATGCCCATCTCGTGAAAATATCCGTTCACTGTCTCATTATGTCGTTGTTTCCTTTCGAGTAGTTCCCTCAGTATGTCGAACTCCGATTGTGGCGACTGATATTGGTCCCGCAAGGCATGTTTTAATCCCTCCCAGTCAGTATCCATACTGTTCCGTCTATGCAGCCAATACCATTCCCTCGCCTGGCCAGAAACTAAGAATGAGAAGTCTCTCAATACCTCAGACCAGGGAATGTTGTATTGTGCCTGCATTATCTCCAGTCTGTAAATGAAATCATTAACCCGTAAATCTCTTGGATCTCCACTGAAATTCAGTCCTAATTTGTCCACTCTGATTCTAAGCGGCTCATTGTTACCATTAGGAATGTTCACTATAGCATTGTTACTAGAGGGCATCGGTGATGATCTCGGCGTTTGAACGTTTGAGTCCGTGCCACCACTAGTTGAAGCCGGTAATGTATTAATTTGACCCCAGCTCACCTGGTTGTTAGAGTTAGCAGACGGCGTATTTTGTGTTTGAGGAGCAGGCGCCTGTTTACGAACAGCCTCTGAAAGCTCACTCATACCCTTCGCCAACGAATCTATCATCTTCCTAACATCACTCATTTCATTCCTGACCATATCCCTGACCTTATCCTCCAGAGATCGCTGAACGGATGCGGCCTCATCTTGAACCATATCCCTAACACCTGGTGGAAACGTCTCACCAGCCTCTTGGTTCTGATAAGTGCCATTTGGGGCAATATTAGGTTCTTGAGGTTGCCCACTATTTGAGGCGGCAGCACTCTGCCGATTACCCCTAATTATCGAACCAGCAAGATCAAAAACCTGAAAACCGTTCATTTGAGCGGTTGACTGTTCCATAACGTCCTCAAAACTCACGTGATTCTTCTTCCTTGGGTTATACGCGGATCTGTTCAAGTCAAATGATTCGTTCCTGTATCTTTTATTTTTCCCTCTTGAGCGAGTAAAATAGCTCATTTCCCTACTGTGTCCGAAAAATAATCCCTAGTCGTTTAATCGATTAACAAAACAAAGTTGAATGGAATTTTCACACCAATTTCATTAAACACCAAAAATAAAATTCACATAAATATAGTTCGATGTAATAAATATAAATAGTTCAATGTAATAAATCTAACATATATTAATCTAAACACAACATACAATCTACTCTACTTCACAACATAAACCAGAATTCTTGTATAATTTTCTTTTACGTAGACAATATCATGAAAGTCGAGGGGGCTTTGGTCTTTTCAGAGATAATTGTGTGTATGCTTGTGTGGTACTATTTCTTTGTTTTTCATATAAAGCGTTCTCTAAGGAGATACATCAATGTTTTCCAAGACAATTTTAACAAAACTAACGCGGTTGTACAAAAAAAAACTAACTCTACTTCATTGTCCATGACATTTTGTTAACATTCAGAACGTAAACAAGTTCATGGCACACGGAATTTACAATACACTGACTTTCGTGTTATTTACACAAAACGGTTATTGCACAGTTCCCTAAATGAAGCGATAATTGTCAAGTTTCTTCTTTTCTCGTTACTATGTTGTAAAAATTAATATTAGAACATTATGGATTAACGCAATACAATCGTTATTCATTGTCATTAATCAGAATTAACGAGCTATTGCACTACCCACATGTAAAATGGAGAAAATTTTCTCTTTACCCACTAAATATATTATTGCACTATCAAAATTCTAAATCTAAAAAAACTGGCTGCATTAATATATCTCAGAAATGTAAAGTATGTCGAATATTTTCTTAATTCTATTTCTTTGTTTAATCTAGTGGTCTATGGCTATGTGCTTCGGTATTATTGCACAGTTTTCCTTATCCTAATATCACAGTTAAAGAGGCAAATTTATTCACCACTTCATAAATTGCGACATAAGGCTGTTTGCTTACTTTTAGTTTGGGCGCCATCTCTGTTATGGTGCGTCTATAGCGGCGTTTGACATGGCCGTCCGGCTGACTACGGCGATCTCAGTGGGTGTGGGACTCAACCCGCCTATATCAAACCCAGAGCACTAACATTGAAAGAGTTTGAACTCACACAAATACAAAACGCGACTTACGACGATCCTAAATGGGAAAACATCGATCCAGAGGTCTTGGTGTTATAACCTCACACTTGCCCACCCAACCATGACCCAAAACACTCCATTTTTCCTCCATTTCATATTTCTTTGGGCCCCTTATTACCACACACACAATTGTATTCACACAATTACCTCATACCTCTGCCCCCACAATGACAACAATTACCAACACAACATTTTCTTTAAAAACAAATCAAGCCATAAATAATTTTATTGTAAAAATATTAAAAACTAACAAAAAAAATATATTTGTATTAATTATCCTTAGTCTAATATATTTTTGTATTATTTTTTTAATTCATCTCTATTAAAAGTAAAAAAAAGAGTTTAAAAAGAAAACAAAATCGAAAATCCCGAAGAAAAATATCGTATATGAAGACTGAATGGCTCAATTTGAGGATGAACCGGATTCAGACCCTTGTTTTGACACGCTTAATTTGGCGCGAATAAACTGATTTACCTATCTGATAAAAGAGCTCTCTTAAAAGATAATTCCCGCTCTCAAAATCATAGCAGGGCAAATACTCTAATTTCGCAAGGACCTAAACCTATCACCCTTTGCCGGATTGATAACAAAAACTAGGATATTTTTCCTCTTACAATAACAAAAACTAACTAGTATTTAATGAAAATGTAAATTACTTAATCTAAATTATCTATCCAAATTTTACTAATTATTTCTCCTTTATATTGATGATTCTCCCTTTTTCTTTATATTTATATTGTTTTTGAATCGAGAATAATATTTAATCACACTTCTTTTGCTTTTCGACTCAATTTCAGGAAAAGGATCTTATGCAGACGTTATTTTCTTTATGGCGCATGGACAGACATACACAAACAACTGGTGAGACACAAAGTTACCTGGTATTTTTGCACTTAATGACAGATTTTCGTTTCGTTATTTTCTTGCAGGCTAATGATGTAAAACAGACTTGAAGTCACCAATCATCAGCATCTCTATACTAGTCATCCAACCAAGCAGTAATCCACCAACTTCACCAAATTCAGCGTTCTTGCTTGCCCAAAGAAACTTGGCTTTATGTTTGGGATATATATATGGACGAACAGCTAATCTCCAGACTTCACAAAAATTGGCTTCAATATAAGTCACAACCAGTAACCCGAAAACCAGGAAAAATGAAGAAAGAGACCGAAGAAAAATGAAGAAAAAATGAAAACACTGGCCCTCCCAGTTGTCCACGGAGGCCAGTGCAGATTCCGTCGATCACCAGATTTTTTCTAGTATTACTGTATAAAAAATTACACACAATCACAACCATTGACTAATGTTAGAAAAACACTAATTACTTACATTACTGTGTAATTAAACACTAAGCACAATTAATTCAATTAAACCACAATTGTTAATATTACTTCCACTTTTTTATACTAATATTGGATTATACAAATAAACACAATGATTTGAAAGTTCACCAATAACGTCTTGTTTGTTAATGTCAGCTGGGCTACCCTTGTCGTTTATATACCCCCGCTTTCAACCCCGCCAAAAGCCAACTTTCCAATGTCCCCCATTTTTTTGTCCATTTCTCTTTGACACATTCTTTCGTTTTGTTTTTCTATCGATTTCATCGTGAATGATAATCCTGAATACTACCCTGAAATTCAAATTAACGGCTGTTGACTTCCACTTTACTACCATCAATAGTCGCTACTATTTGAGAATCTAACCCATGCTTAGTGTAATTCAACGTACCAGCACAGACTCATGACATAGTCCGTGTGAAACTGTCTACAATAGCACTTTCGGATAATATTAAACACAAACTACTAGCAGGATTTCAAACACCACCGTTCCATTTGAATAATGCTTGAATCCAAACATATTCTGCCAAGTACGCAACGACACGCCATAGTCATACGCTCTCATTTAGAGCCCTACCGGCTACATGAATTGCCACTGCAGCCCCCGCTACAGCCTCATTTCTTACACGCCATCTCACAGCCACACATCAACAAGAAATATAACACCAGAAAATATTTTCTTCTCTTAAATGAGAAGAATAACTATTTTCCACCGTTTCCCCAATAAAACACAATCATACGATAAAAAACCCATTGCCATATGGTATAACCGTGGGCAAGAAAAATAATTTCTACAAATATTTGCCATTGCCCAGTTGGCCACCCCTTTGCCATTGCATGTCGTTGAATGTGCCTGCAACAGTCTGTAAAATATTTGAAAAACAATCACTTTATTCCATTTGGAAAATCAAAAATTGTTCACCAATATACCTTTCACAATTTGAAGCGTAAAATCTATGTTTTCAGAACTTTATTTTCGTTTTTATTTAAATAAAATATAACAAGCTGGTTGCGCTTGGCGTTTCACAAAAAATAAAATGGCTTTTGTAAAAGTAGTGATGGCAAACTACATGTATGAAGAACATTTTGTACTTTATGATATGCTGCCCCCTATCACAGTAGGATGGTTGTAGTGACATTTACGAGTCTGTGGTAGCGATGAAGATGAAATGGAACTTTGAAATGCTGGCAGGATGAAACCTGCGGGGTGGAGGAAACGCCCAAATATATCCTCTTTCATTGTGCTAATTATACTCAACAGAGAAATATTGATGATCTCGCTGGTTTTAGCTCAGTTCATGAATTCACATCCAGAAATGGAATCGACAAACTGTGAACCACGAAACATTTCCTTGTTATGGCGTTTTAGTTTTGTTACTAGCCAAATTAGTTTTCGGAGATGTTGTGACTTCTCCGGAACAACACTAAATACGGAAAAAAAAAGAAATGGAACTTTGAATTGCTGGCAGGGTAGAAATCATTGATTTCTGAAGCAAACTGACTTGGACAATGAGTCATACCTTATGTTGTAGCTAACGAATCAGTCTACATGTCTAAAACTTCCTAAGCATTAGTAATTGGATAATTTTCCTATGTTTTTGTCCAGGAATCTGGTTCTCCATTGAAATTCTAGCTCCGAACAGTTGATAAAAAAAGGTAATTTTTCTGTTTTTGCCGTCTCTGTGTCACCCTGTGAATATACCAATTTTTTGTTATCGAAAATTAACGACGTCGCTAACTTCACGGAGGTGAAAAATGGCGGTACGTGGCCATTACCGTTTGGTATTGATAGATTGGTTCACGTTACCTATTAATTTTAATACCACTTTATATCAAATGATTTACATCCGGTATTATTATGGTATTAACTATCACATACATCTCCGTAACATATGATATGTCGCCGTTGATAAAAACTAATTGGTCGCCTTTCTAGTTTATTTTCTGCACAAAAAATGGAAATAGGCTAGAAAATTACAACATTTCTGGGAAATCAACGTAAACGTAAATTTGTGAACATAGCGAAGCATCGGTAAGTATATCCCTGCCAACATTTTTTGAATTTGGGGGCGCTTCTGAGAATCCCCAGTACGTCGAAAACAATCATATACGATATCAAAAACTCGTCGGAAAAGCGCCGTCACTATTGAGAAGTTGTACCACGCCAAGTTACTACAAAAAGGTTTCGCATGAGTGCAATTATTAGGTGCCTTTATAGATCAATTTAGAACGACGCCAATAAGAGACCCTCCAAACAATCAGAAAAAGCACATTTTAAGATAGTGGTAAAAGAATCATTGTGGTCGAGTAAAACACGTTTGTTTAGATATTTAATAATTTGATTAATTATTTACAAATTCTTAAAAATATAACATTTATACCACTATCACATCACATTTAACATAATTTTTTGCATTAATGATGAGGTAGAGTTACAAGTAGCGAGTTACATGTTGCAGCGTCTATCAGCCAGTGTTTTTATTCGATGGAGGAGCGTGTCTGTAAAATATTTGAAAAACAATCACTTTATTCCATTTGGAAAATCAAAAATTGTTCACCAATATACCTTTCACAATTTTAAGCGTAAAATCTATGTTTTCAGAACTTTATTTTCGTTTTTATTTAAATAAAATATAACAAGCTGGTTGCGCTTGGCGTTTCACAAAAAATAAAATGGCTATTGTAAAAGTAGTGATGGCAAAATACATGTATGAAGTACATTTTGTACTTTATGATATGCTGCCCCCCATCACAGTAGGATGGTTGTAGTGACATTTACGAGTCTGTGGTAGCGATGAAGATGAAATGGAACTTTGAAATGCTGGCAGGGATGTTTTAGCATTATTAATGTTTGCTAATTACGAATCCTTCTCTCATTAGATGCGTGCGAGATATACATAAGCTTTCCAAATCTCACTACAAACAACTTTACTGCATGCCTCAGTTCCTGCGATGGGACATAGAATTTAGAGAATACCTGCCAACATTTTTGGAATTTGACGACACTTCTGAGAATCCCCACTACGTCGAAAACAATCATATACGACATCAAAAACTCGTCGGAAAAGCGCCGTCACTATTGAGAAGTTGTACCACGCCAAGTTACTACAAAAATGTTTCGCATGAGTGCAATTATTAGGTGCCTTTATAGATCAATTTAGAACGACGCCAATAAGGGACCCTCCAAACAATCAGAAAAAGTGCATTTTAAGATAGTTGTAAAAGAATCATTGTGGTCGAGTAAAACACGTTTGTTTAGATATTTATTAATTTGATTAAACATTTACAAATTCTTAAAAATATAACATTTATACCACTATCACATTACATTTAACATAATTTTTGGCATTAATGATGATGTTGAGTTACAAGTAGCGAGTTACATGTTGCTGCGTCTATCAACCAGTGTTTTTATTCCATGGAGGCAGCGTGTTTGTAAAATATCTGAAAAAAAATCACTTTATTCCATTTGGAAAATCACCAAATTGTTCACCAATATACCTTTCACAATTTTAAGCGTATAATCTATGTTTTCAGAACTTTATTTTCGTTTTTATTTAATTAAAATATAACAAGCTGGTTGCGCTTGGCGTTTCACAAAAAAATGGCTTTTTTAACAGTAGGGATGGCAAATTACTTGCATGTACTTTTTGATGTACCTTTTCATGATGGTTGAAGTGACATTTACGAGTCTGTGGTAACGATGAGGTTGAAATGGAACTTTGAAATGTTGGCAGGGATAATGCACTACAATACCAATTGATAAATAATAATCTTATTAAACATATCAACAAATAAGAACAAAAAAAAAAACAAACAACAAAACTTTAAATATCTTAAACATTATTAGTAAACACTTTTGCATTGATAATTCGATTTCCTTCCTTTTGGTGTCATAAAACAGCATTAAAATTTATTAACATGCGGGCAATTTGAAATTAGGAACGTACTGGACCGCGTGTTAGAATTGATGTCCAGCAGAAGGAATTTACAAAATATCCATTTTAAACTGATAATAGCATATGAATTAAACTGACGATGTGATGCACATTTTCATCCAGAAGTGGTTGATTTCAACAATTTGTTGTTTTTAACAATTTTAATTGGTTGCACTTGTAACGTTTCTGGAAACTTTTTCTTGTCGATAAGCCACTCATTTTTCGTTGGTCAGCTTCTTAATGTTTGCAAGAATGTAGAATACAAAGATTTTAGTTTTCTGCAAAGAGATTTAAATTTAGTGACTTCTCTAAAGTGTTGATTTAATTTTTCATATTGACGTACCAATTATTATAAACTATTTGAAGCAGTTTCAGTTAATTGTCCACCATTTTTTCATCGGTCAGCTTTTTAATGTTTTCAAGAACGTAGAATCCATAATTTTAGTTTTCTGCAAAGAGATATACATTTAGTGACTTCCTTAAAGTTTTACTTCATTTTTTATTTTCACTTACCTATTTTTATAAACTATTTGGTTATTTGTCTAAAATTTTCCATTTTTTTATTTCTTGCAATTGACCACGAACTTCGTTGCACAAATAAGTATTGAAAACCACATCCAGCGTTGCCAATTTAGCTTTTTTCCCGCTAGATTTGGCTTTTTTTAAGACGTTTAGCGGGAAAAAATGCATTTAGCTTTTAGCTTTTTTTCTGGCTTTTTTTTCATGACTCTTTTAGCTATTTTTGGCTTTTTTTATTTTCGACATGTTCCTATTGAAATATGGATAAAACTTCGTTTTTATCTAAGCCTTGCTGCCAGAATAAGGTTTTCCACATATTTCAATTCCTTATATAAACTGTCAGTAAATTATTAGGAATATTAGCATTTGACTCGTTTATCCTTTTTATGTTATTATAATATTCTACACTTATTATGATATTACTAAATTAAAATAGTAGATGTGAATTGCTGTGTACATTGAAAAAATATTGTGGTGAGGCCAAAGATTTCATTTCCTTAAAATACGAACGCGAATTTTGGTTATAATAGCATTTGTGAATTTCTCTTATATAAACTGTTTTCCTTGTCCAATAGCCGATAAATTCTTTTTGACCTTATAGTTAAGTGAATCAACTTAAAAATGGGTATCTTTTCATGAAAGAAGGCTAGGGTCAATTCTAAAAAATTCTTAAAATTAATGAAATAGTCTTTAAATTTGTGGAGTTTTTGTATCTTGACCACAAACCAAAATAGCGTTCAAAAATAGAAGAGGTTTTTCAACATTTTATTTTAAAAACGTATACATAGAATAATTTCTACTTAAAGGTGGGTACTATGTTTGTTGGCACGAAAAAAATTCACTTAACCATTCTTTCGCGTTGAAATATGCGAGTGTTGACAATACATTTCGAACGAAGAAAACAGCTATTTAGGAGCTATTCCGCGTTTATTTCTCCGCAATTTAATTGACAACATCGCCAAATGTCATACTATTTTTACTTATACATACGCAGCAGCTGATTGTTTACATACACGCATTCATGATAATTGTTTTGAAAAGTGTTTTTCTACCAGTTTTTGGATTGTTTTGCAAAAAAATCTCATACAGCACTGCACACTAATAATTGTTAAGAATAAAGCTCCAGCCGGTGTCTTACCACATTCTGCAACAGCTTTTACAACATGTGGTACATTGTCTTTTTCAGCTTTTCCAAATGGATACCGTCAATTTGTAACGCACATCAAAAAAACATATAATTCCGGTGTTATGCAATCTTTTACATCATCCGCAGCAATGGGTTCATAATTCGTTCAGCAACAAACTTAATTCGTTGGTGTCCACAATATCTACATAATCGCATTGCATTAACAGTGGACAAGAGTGTACTTATGCACATGCTGTTGCCGCCTCACTAGCAATTTCAACTCCAGTGGTCACCACCACAGTTCCCACAAAGGATAATAACGCCATTTCATTTGCCAATGTTGTTACATCGGGGGGAACAACCAACTTAAGCCCATAACTCAAGTTCAAGGGTAGTTCCTAAGCCAAAGTCACTGTTCCCGACTTATTTTTCGTCACAAAGGGATGTTAGTGTTCTATACCAGACTCTTCGTTGACTGAAATTAATACATTGAGAAGCAATTGGCTGGTTTACTGAAGGATGTTATACTCTCCCAATGTATAAGTTCCAATAACTATTTCAGTCACGTTATGAAATTCAACCAGTGTTTTGAATTGATAAAATGCAAGAATGCCGCTATCGTTTCATTCCAGTATATCGCAATCATTTTGGGCAAATGATGAATACAAGAAAAATAAAAATTATTTAATTATTTGCTATAAACATTTATTTTGGATATAACTTTGTTCAGAAAAATTTACTAATTTTATATTAAAAAGTATAAGACCACCCAATTACCTATACCCCGGTATATAAAAATAAGACAAGTTCGATTATAATTTTATTATGATTTTTTATTAATTTGTACATTTATACACTAATTAAAGACCCTAGAACACAATGTTTTCTTTTCTGGATTATCAGCTTTCTTTCATTAATATTGTTATATTTAAGAATTTTTAATTATCATTTCTCATGTTGTTTCCATTAAAAATTAAAATTGCATTAACATTTCTTTTGTTCAGTTCTCATTCATTTACGCCTCTTACACACAAAAAACGAGCTCGCTTAACAAATAGAAAAGGGAGCAATTACGAGGAGCGGTAAAATAATAAAAAAAAATACAATTCATTTCTTTGTAAAAAATGGGTGTTGAATGTAGAAGCACTGGGTTTACAGAGATAAGACGAAATCGTTTTTAAGCATATTTTAAAAAAGAAATCTTCATCGATTACATCTGCAGTATTATGACAATTAACTTCTTCTACTTCTTCGTGTTCTGTGCAAACATTATGTTGCATAACATTAGTCAATTCTAAATTAGCAGGGGATGATGATAAATGGTGGCCTGGTTGTATCTCTACAATATGACGCTGATGGAATGCTATTGTTGCTGATGGCTGAAGCGATGATGGTACTGTTGTAATAGGCGGAGTTTCCAACGGGCATCGGTCGCCGATTGGAAACTCCTAGAAGACATTCCTTAGGGGTAAAATTTCACCCAGCCACTTCTTCGCCAGCAAAATCCAATTTAACATCACCTGGTAAACATTCCTCCACATCAACTTCATTCTCTGCCGTATTTATACGGTTCAATGTCATTGTAATATCTGGACCAGACTTAAGTCCCACGGTAGCTCCTGCTAAAGCCATTGTAATGGTGCACGGATGAAAAAGACTGTTTTTCATATGTTTGGCTATAAACATTATATGTTTGGAACACAATTTTTTAAACACAATATTTTTGAGTGCAAGCATATAATGTTCATAAACTAGCATAACATGTTTGGGACATATATGTTAATATGTTAGAACATATTATGTTTGGGACATAAAATGTTTGTAAATATAATATGCTTGGATGCAAACATATAATAATTTAAAAATAGCCTATAAACATATATGTGTTTAGTAGCTTGGAGCGCTATTTAACAGGGAGCGATATTGAATTAAGTTGGTGGTTGTTGCTTGTTATTACACAATTAAAATTTTATTTTTCCTTGGGCAATTGATCAGCTACTTCTTTGATCCTTACAAACTGTGTGGTCCGCTGTTCGAATCCCCGTCCGGCAAAAGGTAAAATTAAAATAAAAAAAATCATACAATTGGATAATTTCTTCTACAATGTTTGTATTACAGAAAAAGGTGCTAAGAACTAAAAAATCTCGTGGAAGTGAGAAAGATGTGGGGGAATATACAATTGGGCAGAAACAAAATTTTGAGCATTCGGGTCGAAAACCTATGTTGTTAGCACCTATATTACCTGTTTATTTTCATAATTCATTATGATTGTAAATATATAAATAAATAAATAAATAAAATTTTGAGCACAATATTGTTTGGGAGAATTTTTTTAAGCATATAATATTGTTGGGTGCAAAATGCTTCCAAACATATTATATGTTCACATAATAACATATTGTTTTTTGGAAGACAACATTATTGAATTTTGATGCAAAAATACAAAATGTTTGGAACTTAGACTACCCAAACATATATTGTTTAGACCAATATGCTTTCAAACATATTATATATTGGAAGAGATCAAACATATAAATGTTTGGGCAATACCCAAAAATGTATATGATTGAAGCAAAATATGTTTGGGAGTATATGTTACAGAAGCGATTTTTTGTGAGCGTGTGGGAACAACAACATTCGATCCAGCTGCTGGTGATACTATTGTGGATGATTGTGAAACCACCATTGCATTAGTATTGCATTTGTATTACTAACGGCAGCAACAGTCGATATTGCATTTGAAGAATTAGTAATAGTGGCTAATGTTGGAGTATTTGCTGCCACCCCAATGGGACCACTCACTACTTGGGCGGCCGTTGTATTTGGTTGTTGCAATACAATATTTGCGGTCACAGCCACTGTGGTCGTGGCAGGTGTTGTGGGTGCTATGTTGGAGTTGTTCACTGTAGCTGATGTAGTCAGGGATGTGAGGGCAGATGCTACTGTGGCAGAAACGGCTACAGAACCAGAAGCTGTTATATATGTTATATACATATAGCACTCCGTTATTTTTATTTCGTCAATCGAATTGCATTTTTAAATAACAACGCGAACCACTTTTGTATTCTAATTTAACACAAATCATTTGAATAAATCAATTATTTCTTAAATTACAAATGGCGCCATGTTTTGAAACTAACTAATCTCAACATATGGAAGGATTTAAAGCCGACCTAATTAGGGACTATGCACTTTATGTCAGTTTTTCAACTCGAAAAAAAACAAAGTACCATAAATGAAAAAATATTTCGGTAGTTTTTCGCATTTTTGGTTTTGTATGGGATTTCGCTTCGGAAACCGAACATAGTACCTACCTTAAAGTCGAGTCTGAATTTGGAAATTTAAGTTGTCGTTAGCACGTTTTTAAAGCACTGTGATAGCTCATGAAGAAAAAGCTGAAAAAAAACGAATATTTAAATTCAAATTTGACTCGGAATCAATACCAAAATCATTAGTGTACAAAATCTTTGGAACCGAACATAGAAATAATTAAGGAAATAAAGTTTTGAATGTGGTATTATTTTTTTTTAACATCAAAAAACGCAATGAAAAAATTCGTAGTGATAGGATCAAAACAAATCTGCTATATATTAATGGAATAGATTTACATTTACGAAAATTGGACAACAATAGGTTTGTATGGGAATTTTTCGAATAAAAGTTATTCAATATAAACTTGAAAGACAGTTAGAATGGGTTTTATTCTCTTGGGTAAAATTAGGAGAAGTGTACACGTTCACGAATTTATCATTAATTCAGTTAAAACGAAATATATTGATATTTTCTAATGCTGTTTTATGTGACATTATGCAATATATCGCACATTGGACTTGTTGATGATTAACCAGCTGGCAATTGCAAGTTTACTTCCAGTAAAAATTTGTGATAGTAATCAAAATGTATGTATGACTTAAATTTTCTTACAGTCTCACAGAAATTGAATTAAAATGAATACAATTAAAATAATATGCATTTTAAGTGAAATAAAGCCTTTAAGTTTGTTAAATTTCAATCAAAAATGTGACTTTTGATACAAAAAATTTTAGCCTTTTTTCTAGCTATTTTTTAAAATTTTTTAGCTTGTTTTGGCTAGTTTTTTGGACAAATCTAGCGGTTTTTTGTGAAACAACGCTGACCACATCCCAATATACACAGGATGAGCGTTTTTCAAATGCAACAATTTTTCAGTTTGAGGGTAAATATAATTTTCAACATAAATTCAACTTGACCTGAAATAGCTATATCTTCAATACATCTTCAAATTGTTTGCGAATTACTTCCAATTTGCCAAAATGTTGACGAAATCTTTGAAAAGGTGTTGAAGATAGTATGAGAAAACTTTAACAAAACACTACCCTAAAATGCAACGAAAAAAACATGTGGTTTTCAATACTTATTTGTGCAACGAAGTTCGTGGTCAATTGCAAGAAATAAAAGAAATGGAAAATTTTAGACAAATAACCAAATAAATAGTTTATAAAAATAGGTAAGTGAAAATAAAAAAAAATTAAATAAAACTTTAAGGAAGTCACTAAATGTATATCTCTTTGCAGAAAAATATAATTATGGATTCTACGTTCTTGAAAACATTAAAAAGCTGACCGATGAAAAAATGGTGGACAATTAACTGGAACTGCTTCGAATAGTTTATAATAATTGGTACGTCAATATGAAAAATTAAATCAACACTTTAGAGAAGTCACTAAATTTAAATCTCTTTGCAGAAAACTAAAATCTTTGGATGCTACATTCTTGCAAACATTAAGAAGCTGACCAATGAAAAATGAGTGACTTATCGACAATAAAAAGTTTCCAGAAACATTACAAGTGCAACCAATTAAAATTGTTAAAAACAACAAATTGTTGAAATCATCAACTTCTGGATGAAAATGTGCATCACATCGTCAGTTTAATTCATATGCTATTATCAGTTTAAAATGGATATTTTGTGAATTCCTTCTGCTGGAAATCAATTCTAACACGCGGCCCAGTAAGTTCCTAATTTCAAATTGCCCGCATGTTAATAAATTTTAATGTTGTTTTATGACACCAAAAGGAAGGAAATCGAATTATCAATGCAAAAGTGTTTACTAATAATGTTTAAGATATTAAAAGTTTTGTTGTTTGTTTTTTTTTTTTGTTCTTATATGTTGATATGTTAATAAGGTTATTATTTATCAATTGGTATTGTAGTGTAGTGTATTATTATATATTTTATTTTGATGAAAATGAATAAATTATACAAAATTCATAGAATTTTGGCTTTGACTTTCAATTTGAAGTGGGGATATCATTCATACAAATTTAGGTTGAAAAGTATTTGCAACGATGTTAATTTTGAATTTGACACGCATCGAAAATTGTTTGACAAATTATTGAGTAGCGATGCATTTCAATTTGAGGATAACACTTGAGATATTATTGCTAATGTGTTGAATTTCATTGTTGAGTTTAATGTCTGTTTTTTGTTGAGATCGCGATTTTCTCAACAATTTCTCAACTTGAATATTACCCTAATCCTTTGAAAAAATGTTTGAAAAATTGTTGAAATTTAGCATTTTTCAAACGTTTGTGTTTATTGGGATGGTTTTTTCGTTGCATTTTAGGGTAGTGTTTTGTCAAAGTTTTCTCATATTATCTTCAACACCTTTTCAAAGAGTTCGTCAACATGTTGGCAAATTGGAAGTAATTCACAAACAATTTGAAGATGTATTGAAGATAAGCTATTTCAAGTCAAGTTGAATTTATGTTGAAAATTATATTTACTCTCAAACTGAAAAGTTGTTGCATTTGAAAAATGCTCATCTTGTGTTTATTGGGACAAAATGTTGACGAAATCTTTGAAAAGATGTTGAAGATAATATGAGAAAACTTTGACAAAACACTACCCTAAAATGCAACGAAAAAACCATGTGGTTTTCAATACTTATTTGTGCAACGAAGTTCGTGGTCAATTGCAAGAAATTAAAAAAATTGAAAATTTTAGACAAATAACCAAATAGTTTATAAAAATAGGTAAGTGAAAATAAAAAATGAAATAAAACTTTAAGGAAATCACTAAATGTATATCTCTTTGCAGAAAACTAAAATTATGGATTCTACGTTCTTGAAAACATTAAAAAGCTGACCGATGAAAAAATGGTGGACAATTAACTGGAACTGCTTCAAATAGTTTATAATAATTGGTACGTCAATATGAAAAATTAAATCGACACTTTAGAGAAGTCACTAAATTTAAATCTCTTTGCAGAAAACTAAGATCTTTGGATGCTACATTCTTGCAAACATTAAGAAGCTGACCAATGAAAAATGAGGGGCTTATCGACAAGAAAAAGTTTCCAGAAACATTACAAGTGCAACCAATTAAAATTGTTAAAAACAACAAATTGTTGAAATCAACAACTTCTGGATGAAAATGTGCATCACATCGTCAGTTTAATTCATATGCTATTAACAGTTTAAAATTGATATTTTGTGAATTCCTTCTGCTGGAAATCAATTCTAACACGCGGTCCAGTACGTTCCTAATTTCAAATTGCCCGCATGTTAATAAATTTTAATGCTGTTTTATGACACCAAAAGGAAGGAAATCGAATTATCAATGCAAAAGTGTTTACTAATGATGTTTAAGATATTTAAAGTTTTGTTGTTTGTTTCTTTTTTGTTCTTATTTGTTGATATGTTTAATAAGATTATTATTTATCAATTGGTATTGTAGTGTATTATTTAGAGTAGTGTATTGTTATATATTTTATTTTGATGAAAATGAATTATACAAAATTCATAGAAAAATTTTTCGCACCTCTAGCGAAAAATTCCATTCCCATAAGAAATGCATTGCTATTTATGCTAACGGGATTTTCGGTAGCGTTCAATTTCGTAAGCTGGTACGCACCTCTAATGAAAATAAAAGGGTTGTCAAAAGCATATTTTGGCAGCAAACATTTAATTTATTACAATCATTGTGTGCGTAAAAGTTTTAAAAGGTCTGTAAATAATAAACAATTTATTTGAGGAATATTTGGAACATATATTAGCAATTTTTTAAAGCGATTAGCTGGTTTAAAATTTGTGTACACAGCCCTGTTTTTTTTTTGTTGTAGACTTAAATAAATTTTTGCTACCGAAAATTTCGCTAGAGGTGCTTACCGGCCTTTAGGATAGAGGTGCATAGGTTAGGTTAGGTTATGTGGCAGCCCGATGTATCAGGCTCACTTAGACTATTCAGTCCATTGTGATACCACAGTGATGAACTTCTCTCTTATCATTGAGTGCTGCCCGATTCCATGTTAAACTCAATGACAAGGAATCGGGCAGCACTCAATGATAAGAGAGAAGTTCATCACTGTGGTATCACAATGGACTGAATAGTCTAAGTGAGCCTGATACATCGGGCTGCCACATAACCTAACCTAACCTATGCACCTCTATCCTAAAGGCCGGTAAGCACCTCTAGCGAAATTTTCGGTAGCAAAAATTTATTTAAGTCTACAAAAAAAAAAAAAAAAAAAAAACAGGGCTGTGTACACAAATTTTAAACCAGCTAATCGCTTTAAAAAATTGCTAATATATGTTCCAAATATTCCTCAAATAAATTGTTTATTATTTACAGACCTTTTAAAACTTTTACGCAGAGGTGCATACCGGGCGGTATTACGTACAGAAAATTTCAAGCAATTCTTATATCGATGTGAAAATGCTTTGTTTTTGATCTAATTTGTGAGAACACTAGTTCTAGGTTTTCAATGTTTATTATTTTCTTCGCTCTTATAGAAATTTGGCGCATTACTCATTTCTGTTTCAATTTAAACACAACAAATACAATACAAATTGTTCGTGCATTCTGTCGAAACTGTTAATATCTTCATTGGAATTGATTTCCACTGAATTTTCCGGTAAAAGGTAAGTACTATGTTCGCTTTTCGTGTTGAAATTTTCGTGGTTACTTTATTAAAACAGTTCAATATAATGCCGACAAACTCAATTGATGCGTAGTTTCTTGTTCCACTAGATTTCGGCAAGACTTTACAGGAATAAGTTTGTTTTCATTTATAATTTTGGTTATTTAAGGAAAAGTAATCGCGAAAATAAAGTGGTTTTCAACTCGAAAACCGAACATAGTATCTACCCAAAGGTTGGTATTAAGTTCGAGTTTAAGGTGAGTACTATGTTAGAGTTTTTCACCAAAACACTAAATTAAAAGTACAAAAATATATATGAAGACCCACCTTTAAGGTGAGTATTAAGTTCGAGTTTAGCCGCTAAAATCGCCATTTTTTCACGATTACTTTTCTTTAATAATACTTTTTAAGGAATACAAACTTTGTGAAAACTTGCTTTGGGCTATTCCCCATCAAGTTATAATAAAATATGCAACAAATATGTATAATTTTATGCCTTTTTTTACTGATTTAGTTTTCACTTTAAGGCCGGTATGCACCTCTAGCGAAATTTTCGGTAGCAAAAATGTATTTAAGTCTACAACAAAAAAACAGGGCTGTGTAAACAAATTTTAAACCAGCAAATCGCTTTTAAAAATTGTTAATATATGTTCCAAATATTCCTCAAATACATTGTTTATTATTTACAGATATTTTAAAACTTTTACGCACACAATGATTGTAATAAATTAAATGTTTGCTGCCAAAATATGCTTTTGACAACCCTGTTATTTTCATTAGAGGTGCGTACCAGCTTACGAAATTGAACGCTACCGAAAATTTCGTTAGCATAAATAGCAATGCATTTCTTATGGGAATGAAATTTTTCGCTAGAGGTGCATACCGGCCTTTAGTGAAAAAACTCGAACTTAGTACTCACCTTTAGATGCTAAAATCGCCATTTTTCACAATTATTTTTCTTTAATAATCCATTTTAAAGAATATAAACTTTATGAACATTTGATTTGGTCTATTCCCCATCAATTTGTGTTAAAATTTGCATCAAAGAGGTTTAATTTTATACTCTTACTGATTTATGTTTGATTGAACGCTACCGAAAAATTCGTTAGCATAATAGCAATGCATTTCTTATGGGAATGAAATTTTTCGCTAGAGGTGCATACCGGCCTTTTGCGCTCGCGTTAATTATTTAGACATAGGTTGCATATATGTGAATTTCTAGTTTCCATGGTAACTGTCAAACTAAAACATCTCAACCCGGTGTGAACGGTGAAATGTTTTGGAAAAACGAATAAGGAAAACGAGTCGGTGGGAACATAGCATTACTTCAGAATACTTATCAATTTTCAAAGAAAAATATTTATTAAAAACACAATGTTTTGGGTCTCACAAGGCTTCTTGCCAGCATTTTCTCGAATCACAAAGTTACAAAAACATTTCAATGGGAGAAACGATTTTTTTAAATTCCTCTTGTTTCTGTTTCATTTTTGATATACCATGTGAGTAAATTATTAAAGTGAAAATTACAGAACATATGTACTGGTTTTTAGCTTCAAAACTAAACATAATACTTATTGCTGGAAATCACAAAGTGTTGGTAACCAACCAATCGACTGCTTCTGCTGGGAGTGTATTAGTACCTTTACATTTTCTATCAGGGGTTTTTAATTGTTTCATTACCAAGTGTTTCCATATCCTTCTCATTGCTAACAATTCGTCTGTAATTATTGCTACGCTTGTTATTCGCGTTGCTTGAACATATGTGAAAACATTCCGAAGAAAGTACACAAACAACACACGCTTCATAAGTTCTTTCAAACATTTGTATTTAAATATATGATATTTTTGCGCTAATAGTTCGGTGGAATTACTATATACTAATGCAAATTGTTCGCTTGGCATAGTGTTGTATCCATTGGAACTCCTCGTGTTTTATAGTGCCTGCGTTCATTCAAATTACTCGTCAAGATGTCCGTAGAAGTGAATTTGTGTAAATCTGTGCTATTTTCGTTATAAATGGGTATCTATATAAAATGATACGATTTCTACTTGGTGGATGAAGACATATAATACCATTTCCTAAAATATTAACATATTCAACGGTGAAAGTATGTATTTCATTCATTTGCGTATTTAGAATATTGATTTGTCTATAAAACAGGAATATATGTAGCCGAACTTCTATCTCATGTGTGTTGAAGAAATTGTAACATTTGAAAAGTGATGAATAAAGAACAAATAGGAGAAAAGTATTACGTACAGAAAATTTCAAGCAATTCTTATATCGATGTGAAAATGCTTTGTTTTTGATCTAATTTGTGATAACACTAGTTCTAGGGTTTCAATGTTTATTATTTTCTTCGCTCTTATAGAAATTTGGCGCATTACTCATTTCTGTTTCAATTTAAACATCTACAAAACAAATTGTTCGTGCATTCTGTCGAAACTGTTAATAGCTTCATTGGAGTTGATTTCCACTGAATTTGCCGGTAAAGGTTGGTATTAAGTTCGAGTTTAGATGCTAAAATCGCCATTTTTCACAATTACTTTTCTTTAATAATCCATTTTAAAGAATATAAACTTTATAAACATTTGATTTGGTCTATTCCCCATCAAGTTGTGTTAAAATTTGCATCAAAGAGGTTTAATTTTATACTCTTACTGATTTATATTTGATTTTAGCGGCTAAGCTCGAACTTAGAACTCAACTTAATACACAAAATTTTCATAATTCTAATCGAGTGCTCCTTCACATTCAGTGTCCACATTTGTTAAGAATTCATGATTGGAAAAAGCAATATACTGAATATCATATTGTTGGTTACACTAAACTGCAGTTACAACTAATCTAAATTTTTAAAATTCATTGCAATTATTGTATTAGGTTTAGTGCCGAGGGGTCGTGTTTAAAAGTTCACTGAGAAAAATCAGACACAGCTTATGAAACTGATTAGTTGCGTAAAATTAAATATTTTAATTATTGTCCTTTATTTGTTTGAAATGCACTTCTATGTTAAAAGTACATTACCGGACTATGGAAAATTTAAATATCGAAATTTGTATGGAAAGAATAATGACACTTAGGTTAGGTTATGTGGCAGCCCGATGTATCAGGTTCACTTAGACCATTCAGTCCATTGTGATACCACAGTGGTGAACTTCTCTCTTATCACTGAGTGCTGCCCGATTCCATGTTAACCTCAATGACAAGGGACCTCCTTTTTATAGCCGAGTCCGAACGGCGTTCCACATTCCAGTGAAACCACTTTGAAACCCTCAGAAATGTCACCAGCATAACTGAGGTGGGATAATCCACCGCTGAAAAACTTTTTGGTGTTCGGTCGTAGCAGGAATCGAACCCACGACCTTGTGTATGCAAGGCAGGCATGCTAACCATTGCACCACGGTGGTGACACTTGATGACAATCAAATTAATGTCTAACCAAATGCCTCATATGACTATTTTTCTCGAAGGCCGTATGCTCCCTACTTTCATCGTCTTCGTTTTTCGTTAGTGTACCTGGTAAGTCATCATTGAGCGTAACATCACCCGTTGATTTTTACGAAAACTATGAAGATGTTGCAGGACAAAGAATAGTTGTTTCTGTGCCGATTTAGTTCTATTACTGTATATGTCATACTGCTTACGGTGTAACAATCTCTTGCTTCGTTATATTACCTTTTTTATTAAAATTTATTTAATCGACATATTTTGACTATTTCTAACTGCTCATTTAAAAAAAAAATATATTTAAAAAAATAAAAATAGCTTAAATACATTACGATATACACTCCAGAATATTTGGGTTATAAATGGGTTATGATTGTTTTATAAAATCGCACAGTTCAGTCCCCCTTCCAGCCCTTTCTGTTGCTCGGAAACTTATTAGGTCAATAAATTGTATTCGTATAACAACTTTACTTTCATATTTTTTATATTGGATGAATAAAAAGAGAAAGATTCAGCTTAAATTGTTGTAACTATGTAATGATGATTATGGAAAGTTTTGGCAAATGCAGCTCTAATTACGATGAAATAAAATTTACAAACAATCACAAAAACTGTGTACAAATTTTTCATGCTAAAGAGTTCCAAGCATTTTAGAACATAGATAATTCTATTATGCTTTCTTAAAACTTGTTTGGTTGGAGAAAACATTGAAAACATAGTTCTTTTCCAACCAAGCATTTTAAGTAATATTCTGGTTTTTGTTCTATGATAGAATATTAAAATAAATTCAACCCGATCTTCTTGAGGTCTTTGTCATCTTCTCAGCAAAGCTACGTCCCGTAAATTTCGATAAAAGAAAATTTAATTTTAGTTAATTTTTTACCTTTTTCGCTCTACTGTTCGATTTTACGTTAAAAAATCAGTTTTTTTTTAATGTTTATGAAATAGACAAATGTTTAATAAATTTTTATATGAATTGCAGTCATCTTTCTGCAAATAAAAATCTTTCCCTCAAAAACACTCCCTCCACCAATTTTGCGTACTTTTTAAAATAATTAAAAAATAATCATGAGGAGTTATTATATAAATTATATAATAAACATAAGTGCAAACTTGACTGAAAGGCATATTTATCCTAATCCTAGATATCAATTATGAGAATGATTTTTTTATAAATATTAATATTAAATCTCGGAGCTAAATGGGTTAAATATATTACAAGTGCTAACGAATAAATACAATATTATATTCAAATCAAAGAAAATTTATTAAACTTTTAAGTTTTTTCTTTTGCGTGAGAAAAGTTCGTTTTCAAAAAAATGGTTATGATACATTTGTGTTCAAAATTTAAAATTTTTAGGAATATGAAAAATTGGTCCGGTTTTGTTTCGATTTTGTTCTGGATCTGATCATATTTTTTCATTATCTTAACTAATAAAACATAATCATTTACAATTCCTCTTATTTCCATGATCCCATGAAGCTAAAAGGCTTGTTTGTATTTTGTATCTTAGATTAATCTTTGTATCTTATAGGTTCGAGATCACAGTTACTGTATTTGTACCAATTTATGAGATTGTTCATTTCATATTTACAACGAAATTTTTAATTTAACTTTTTCAAGCTTTCTTATTTTTAATTTTAAACAAATTTATAGGCAAATAAATCAATGTTTCGGGTAGAGCGACTTTTAGTGAAGGTTTCCCATAATTATTCATATATTTTGGGATTTTGTACCTTCCTACTCTGCAGTTCTGTAGAGACCACTAATGTAGAGTATTTGAAGATCGCTATAAATCTGGCTTATATTTTGTTGACTTCTTGAAGAGTTTTTCTGCTGTTTGTCTAATGTTAGTATTGTCTGTAGTTTGTGTTTGAGGTTGGTTAGGTTAGGTTAGGTGGCAGCCCGATGTATCAGGCTCACTTAGACTAGTCAGTCCATTGTGATACTACATTGGTGAACTTCTCTCTTATCACTGAGTGCTGCCCGATTCCATGTTAAGCTCAATGACAAGGGACCCCCTTTTATAGCCGAGTTCGGCGTTCCACATTGCAGTGAAACTACTTAGAGAAGTTTAAAAACCCTCAGAAATGTCACCAGTATTACTGAGGTGAAAAACTTTTTGGTGTTCGGTCGAAGCAGGAATCGAACCCACGACCTTGTTTATGGAAGGCGGGCATGCTAACCATTGCACCACGGTGGCTCCCTTGAGGTTGGTTTGGTCACGATTCTATATTTCGATACTTGGAGTTTTCTGCTACTTACGCTATTACCCCATGCTGTAATGTCATGTCTGATGTAGGGTTCGGTCAGAGCAAAGTAGGCTTACTTAAGGACATAGAAGAGGGAGCATAGGCTCAGATGATATAATGCGTATGCTGACTTCCGGATTTTGTCCTGCATTTGTTCCCGATGAGTTGAAGTTGCTGTCCAAGTGAACTCCCAAGTACTTATAGGTAGAGGTGTGCACGTGACACGAAATTGTCGTGACTCGTGGCAACGGCGTGAGTGTGCGTGAGCGTGATTAACAAACCTAAATTTCGTGCGTGAGTCACGAAAATAATATTTCGTGAGTGTGCGTGAGTAAAGAATTACGCTCACGAAAATAATCCTGCTAACTAACATAAAACGCTTAAGAGATTAACTCATTTACAATTTTAGTGATACCTGGGATGTTAAGAGTGTAATAACGCTCTCGATTTTAATAATGCTCATGATTTCAGACACGTCGCTAAGGTAAACTACTCATAAAACTATTCGTGAGTCACGATATTTTTCGTGAATCAGAAATTTTCTTGCGTGAGTGCGCGTGAGTAAACATTTTCTTTTCGTGAATGTGCGTGTGCGTGAGTCCTATCAAACAATATCGTGCGTGAGTAAGATTTTTCCGTCATGAGTGTGCGTGAGTAAACTATTACTCACGTGCACACCTCTACTTATAGGTTGTTACAACTTATATCTTGTTAATACAATCATCGTTTATATCTGAAGTTCTTATCTTGTTGCTATGGAAAAAAGTTTGTCTGGTTCCAAAGATTTTGTCTTTACACTAATGATTTTGGTACTGGTTTCGAGCCAAAGAAACGGAGAATTGATATAAGGGCGCATTTAAGACACTTCTCTTTTGAATTTGAGTTCTGAATACTTGATACTAAGAGGCAACTTTGAACTTTTTCGTTTTTTCGACTTTTCCCTTCATGTGCTATCAGAGACCTTTATAAACGTTTTAACGATAACTTAAATTTCCAAATTCAGACACGACTTCAAGTAGAAAATATGCTATGTTTCAAGAGTATTAAAAGTAGGGGAAATCCCGGGAATTTGCTATTTTTTCTTTCCCGGGAAATAAGTGCGGGAATTCCCGGGATTTTTTTTTAATAGTTTATATATAATAGAGGGTTTTATGTGGCAAATCACTGTTGAAATCTAGTTAAAGTGGTTTTTGGAAGTATAATGTGAATGACTATGGTACCAAGTAGTAGTTGCTGACTTGTGGGACACACATAGTCGTATGTTCTAGCCCAGATTCTAACGGGCTCCCAATTGTTAAAAAGAAGGTTGCTCTTCTTAATTTATGATTGTCATATATCTGTAAACCGGCATTCCGATAGACTGGTAGACTGAGTAAACCTTATAAAGGTAAAATGTCGCGTACCTTATGAAACCCACGTTTGCAATTGCATGATTTCAAAATTTCATAATTATTGCAAGGATGTTTTAATGAAATATGAAAATTCTAACCTTTATTAAGATAGTTATTTTAATTTCAAGCTTATACCTTATAAAGATTAGGCTCGAAATCTATTAAAAATTGATTTTAAATGAATTATTTATAAGACAAATGACAGTTAAAATCTAGTTAAAGTGGATTTTACAAGTGTAATGTGAATGAGGTATTAGGCGATAGTGTTTCCCTTTTGGGAATATTGACCGAATATGTGGATATAGTGACCCCGTTTTACGATAGTGAAATCGAAATAACTTTCTGATGAAATGATATGGCATCTCTATGCAACACGAATGTTTTTCTTATTATCTACTTTATTTTTTTTATTCTCATTCTCTCTGTAACTACCATAGTGTTAAGATCGTCGTAAATGCTTTGCATACTTAATAAAACACTTTAAGAAAAACCAAATAGTTTTATCAGGTTATGGGCCCAGTGTCTAAATTTTGAATTAAATAGAAGGAAATTCGAAAAAATGAGCGCTCCAGTGGTCCAGATTGAAAAATTGGATGAGGCCAACTATGATAGTTGGTCTGTGCAGATGCGAAGTGTTTTAATTCATAGTGGCTATTGGAAAATTACTAACGGTACAATAAAAAGAGAAGGAAATGAAGCTGCAATAGCCAAATGGGAGTCCGACGACGAAAAGGCCTTGGCATCTATATTTTTAAGTGTGAAACCAACGCAATTGGCATATATTAGAAATTGTGTGACATCGCATGAAGCCTGGAAGAAATTGGAAGAAGTGTACATGCCAAGAGGGCCATTGCAGAAAGTGTCTCTGTACAAAAAACTTATCAATTTAAAGATGATGGACGACGGCAATATTGTACAGCATATTAATGAGTTCTCGGAAGTGTTCGAAAAGCTTAAGGAAACTGGTATTGAGATCCAGGAGGAGCTACTCACAATAATGCTTATGTCTAGTCTTCCAAAGGAATTTGATAACTTTGTTGTAGCGATGGAAACACGTGATTTTTTGCCAAGTTTCACTTCGCTCAAGCAAAAGCTGCTAGAAGAGGGAAAGAGACGAAAGGAAAAAATGGAAGACACTTCAACAGAGCACGCATTTTCTGTCAGAAATGTTAAAGCGAATGAGGCCAAAGGAAAATCGGATAAGAAGAACTTTAAAGGGAAGTGTTTCGTGTGCGGCATAACAGGTCATTTTGCAAACGTATGTGAGAAGAGAATCAATAAGAAGAAGACACAGGCAATGACCATGCTGGCAGTAGCAGAGAGTGCACCGTTACAAATTGAGAAATGGTATGTCGACAGCGGAGCTACGTCGCACATGTGCAGCGACCGTGAATATTTTACAAGCTTTGAAGAGCATAATGAGAGCATTGCGTTGGCCGGAGACAAACATATAAAGGCTATTGGAAAAGGAAAGGTTTTGCTTGTGAATGGCGATTATGAGATTACTCTTGAAAATGTGCTTTACTCTCCGGAGTTAAAAGGAAATTTTATATCTGTAAGCAAAGCTGTTGACAGAGGCTTAACAGTTTGTTTCGACAAGCAGAGAGCGACAGTAAAGAAATCAGATGGTGATATAGTTTTGCAAGCAGTAAGAAGTGGTAATATGTTTGTTTGCGACGGCGTTAATGAGAAGGCATTTGTGCTCAACAATGATAAGGCAACTTGGCATAACCGATTTGGGCATCTTAATTTCAAGAGCTTGGATGAAATAAGGAATAAAAACATGGCAAATGGAATCAAGATGAATTCTGAAGATGATATCAATTGCAGAACGTGTATGGTGAGCAAAATTCACGTACTTCCATTTCCACATGAAACACAGACAAAATCAAGAGAACTGTTGGAGCTAGTTCACACCGACGTATGCGGTCCGTTTAGGGTGTGCTCAATTGGAGGATCCAAATACTTTCTCATTTTCATCGACGATAAGTCAAGAAAAATCTTTGTATACTTTTTGAAGTCTAAATCGGAAGTTTTAGACAAGTTCAAAATTTTTAAAACACAAGTGGAGAAACAAACAGGTTGTAAGGTGAAGGCATTGCGCTCAGACAATGGCCGTGAATATATAAATTCAGAATTCAATGCCTATTTAGAGAGCGAGGGCATTGTTCGTCAACTAACGGTTCCTCACACCCCACAACAAAATGGTGTGGCGGAACGGGCGAACCGTACAATCGTTGAGATGGCCAGGTCCATGATGGTACACGCAAATCTTCCGCCATCACTGTGGGCAGAGGCAATAAATACGGCCGTATACATTCGGAATAGGTGTCCGACTAGATGTCTTCAAAATCAAACTCCATATGAAGCGTGGAGTGGCCAAAGGCCAAATGTACATCATATGAGAACGTTTGGGGCGTGTGCGGTTGCTTTAGATAAATCTAAGAAGAGGTCAAAATTTGACGCCAAAGGTGACCAATACATAATGGTTGGTTACTCTACAAGTGCTAAAGCTTATCGGTTGTACGATGCTAGAAAAAATAAAATAGTGGAGCACAGAGACGTACTTTTTGATGAAAATATAAGCTCAAAGAAATTTCCAAACAATGAACAAACTGATGATTCGACCAAAAATGTTGAATTGATTGTCTTTTTTAACAATGTGTTGCCAAGTCCATCAATGCATAACACTGAAAATAGTAGCACAGGCACAGCAGGTGAGATGAGTGATTTTGAAGGATTTGAAGAGTATGATACAGCCGGCGAGGACGATTCCGGTGAAGATCAGAATATAGTTGATGACACGAGACAAATCACAGTTGAGCCAGAATTACCGAATATCGCTGTTTTAAAAGGTGAGTGCATTCCACAAACAGTAAAGGAGGCAATAACGGGAGAAGATGGTCCTTGTTGGATGGATGCGATGAGAGATGAGTACCGATCCCTGTGCAAAAATAATACATGGTCGTTGGTGGACCTACCAAATGGTCACTATGCAATACCATGTAAATGGGTATTTGCTTTGAAAAGAGATAAGGGTGGCAAGATCGAAAGATACAAGGCAAGACTTGTAGCCAAAGGCTGCAACCAACGTTACGGCATCGATTTCCATGAGACATTTTCACCAGTAGTACGCTATTCTACGATTCGGCTCTTATTGGCTTTTGCTGTAAAGGAAAAGATGTACCTTCACCAGATAGACATAAGCACAGCCTATTTGAATGGTGATCTTCAGGACGAAATTTATATGCAACAACCGCAAAGCTTCGTGAGCAAAGAGTCACCTAATAAAGTTCTACGTCTCCATAAGGCAATTTATGGGCTAAAACAGAGTGGAAGAGAGTGGAACGCTAAACTTGATGACACTTTGCGTAAGATGGGTTTCACTCCGTGTGAGAACGAGAAGTGCCTTTATATATCGAAAACAGAGGACAAACTTGTTTTGGTCGCTGTTTATGTCGACGATATTATTATTGGAAGTTGCTATAAATTACAAGTCCTTCGGATCAAGGAGGAGCTGTCAAAGGTGTTTGAGGTCACCGATAGAGGACCACTGAACCATTTCTTGGGTATGGAAATAGAGCGCCATGGTGAGACAGGACCTATTAAGCTTAGTCAGAGACAGTATATCCGAGAGGTATTGAGAAACCATGGTCTGGAAAATTGTAAGCCATTGTCTGTTCCACTGGAGGCCGGATTCCAAATAAGCTGTAAAGACGACAGTGAGAAAGTGGATCAGACACAATATCAATCATTAGTTGGTACCTTAATGTATCTGGCAATATCAACACGACCTGATATACTGCATTCCATATCAAAACTGGCCCAGAGAAATTCTGATCCGCGTAAGGAACACCTGACCTATCTCAAGCATATTCTCAGATACCTTGCTGGTACTATAGACCTGAAGTTACACTATGATTGCGACGAATTTAAATTACATGGATATGTAGATGCTGATTGGGCAGGAGATTTAAAAGATAGAAAATCGTACATGGGTTTTATCTTTTTCTTCGGAGATTGTCCAATATCTTGGGAGTCTAGGAAGCAAAAGTCGGTCGCATTGAGTAGCACTGAGGCCGAATATATGGCAGTCTCCGAAGCATCCAAGGAAGCGGTATATTTGAAAATGCTTTTGGCGGAGGTGGGCTATATTGATGGTGAACCCACCACATTACACATTGACAACCAAGGCGCACAAAAGTTGGCTGAAAATCCAGTATACCACAAGCGGTCGAAACACATTGACATACGCTTCCATCATATTCGAGACTTGATATATGACAAAAAGGTGAAGTTAACATACTGCCCCAGTGCCGATATGATTGCCGATGTCTTGACCAAGAACTTATCGCGCATTAAACATAATGATTTTGTTACTTCAATGAATCTTAAACCCTAAGTGGACATTTCTTTGGAACATTCTTGTTGAGGAGGAGTGATGAAATGATATGGCATCTCTATGCAACACGAATGTTTTTCTTATTATCTACTTTATTTTTTTTATTCTCATTCTCTCTGTAACTACCATAGTGTTAAGATCGTCGTAAATGCTTTGCATACTTAATAAAACACTTTAAGAAAAACCAAATAGTTTTATCACTTTCTTTCATTTCCAAACAGTTTTTTAATGTTCAAAAAATCCCTCTATACTTATAGTGTGCTTCCGAAAACTATACCCAAAGATATTGTCTTAACCGTTGTAAATTTTTTTTGTATTACAAAATATTTCGTATGTTAGTACGATTTATGGCTGATGTAGGAGATCAACAGAATATATACTGTTAGTTGTCCGGATAGCGCCTTATTCAAATGTCCAAATGTATGCCACATCAAAGCAGGTTTCCCTTTGACCGGGAAATTCGAAAAAATGCATGTATGGACAAAACAACATCATTAAAAAGTTTATTCCTCCTGGACAAGATAAGATAAAAGAAATCCACAAAGAACTTTATTACTATTTTTTAGCGACCCTTTTTTGCTGGGAGCCTGTATCAGAACTCGTTATGAAGACATCGTACAATTTTTATTTTGTGATCATCTGAATTAGAGGTGTGTGCGTGAGCGAAATTTCCCTCCCACTCACGCACGTTCACAACCAAAATATTTATTCACGCAAGATAGGTTTGGTAGCCAATCACATTCACGAAATGAAAAGTAGTACTCACGCACACTCACGCAAGAACTACTTTTATGACATTTTTCATCCGGGAATTAGATAAGCTAACAATATTTACAAATATAATACAGATTGCCAGCTAAATTAATTTCAGTTATTCATATAAGAATTAAATTTTGGTCCTTAGTGTGATTCTTTCGTGTGCGGTATTTTGCAGACAATTTATAATTCACGAACGAAACGAGTTTGTTTTTCACTCTCGGACGACATATTTGTTTTAGTCCCATTAACGCCATTCACGAAAGTCGCTTTGGATTTTGTTCACGACACACGTAATTCATGCGTGTCACGCGCACACCTCTAATCTGGATTTCCATGCACGCACATCTTTATTTATGATACCCGTTTTCCATCAATGCCCGTGTAAAAATTGGAGGATCTAATAAGATATGATTGGATCTCAAAATTGGCTACTTTAGATCTAAGCAGATTTACCCAGATATGATGAGACAGAATTAGATATAATTATATATAATTCCACATATGACGAGATCTAACATCAGACCCAACTCTATATAGGGATAGATATAATTATATCTAAGACATTAGATCTAGGCCAATATTGAGATCTGATCAGATCTAACTTCATAGAAATTAGATATGATTAGATCTTACCATTTTTCGGATCTACTCATATCTAATTGTATCAAATTAGATCCCTCAATTTTTACTCGGGTGAACTTTGTTTGGCTTCAACGAATTTTGTCCCTAAAGTTTTACCTCGTTTATCAACTATGGCATACGCAGTATTATTTGAATTTTTGGATTCGTCAGTAAACCATATTTACTCTGGAAAACGTTGATTTATATTGATTGTAATTTTTCGAAGTGCAGGCCAAACAGGGCTCTAGAAATAATCTCCTTATATAATTTCTTTTGATATCCGGGTGCATTATTGATTCTTGTAATTTATAGCGAATTACGATATTTAGGTAAATTTGGGATCTTTAGTTTGAATTTTGAATGCTTTTTTTCACAATCAAAATTAATTGAAGCGTAAATTAATTGAAGGGATAGCCATCCCACAGATCCAAAAGATCCGTGTCCAAATAAAAGTCTTGTCCAACTTTCTTTGATTTAATGTTGGACTAATATTCAAATTAAAAAAAAATGAAAGGATTTCGGCTAAAGATTAAAATTGCGTTCGCTAACTGCAATAAATCTTATCCGCCATATCAAAAACCAATTTCCTTTTATTTAAAAAAGTTTTACTAGCAACTTATTATTCTTGTAAAGTCGATCCCGAACGAAAAATTTTCTATTTTCCAATTGACACATTAATGAAAGGCAAGTCAATTTTTTTTATCTTTCATGGGGAAATATCGATAGATGAACGATTACATGAGTTGTTATCAAAGTTTATGTAAATAAATTACCCTATATTTTTCCCACCGATATGGCCCCACGTTGTGAAAACATCTCGGAATACTTTCAAACGGAGTCAGGAGCGAGTCACCTATTCTATTTTATGGATTGAGAAATACAATATTCGCCTTTTATTATATGCAGATGACATTGTGATTCTAGCAAATGAAATAGATGTCTTACAAGATATAATTATTTTATTTATTTATTACAATTCTAAAAACTATAATAAACACTGAAGCACTAGCTACAAAGGCTATCGGCAAAAGGTATAATTAACAATTTGGAAACATATTGTAATTTATGGAATTTAGAAGCACTAAGAAGAACTAAATACCAGATCGTAATATTTCGTAATGGTGGACGAATTTCAGCTCGAGAAAAATAGAGTTTCAGAGGAGAAGTTAAAATTGTTTCACAGTATAAATATTTGGACGTAATATTGACACCAAAGATGAAGTTTGAGAAACATATCGACACCAAAAATGTGCAACAACAATACGCATTAAACACAACTTGGCAATCAGTTCTTGGGAAAAATGACATAACTTTGCAAATGAAATGGAAACTTTTTAAGCATTTTGTAGATCCATTCAATCATACGCGGCGCATGTATGGGGCTTTGGTTGCTTTGAAGCCGTCGATTGCTTGCAAAGATATTTTATAAAGAAAATTCTTTAGCTTCCAAGTAACACCCCAAATTAAATTCATTATGCTTAAAACATTCGCAGAGGAAAGTCACATATATACATTATCCTTGCATCTGAGATATGTAGACAAAATTCTGTTCAATTATCACGAAAATAGGTTGCCTAACTTCTTATCTAAAATTCTCATTCATAGAGAACTCTTTTGGGTGAAAGAAATAAAAAATTTGGCATACAATTTGAACTGTCATTGGCCTGGTATTGCAACGTCAAGAGAACAGTGGATATCCTTTAGCAATAAACTTATTCACAGTACTGTGCGCTCGCGGTAACGTGAACTAATTAAAACTAAGCTAGTTCAATATTTATTCCGTTGAAATGGCTAAAACTACCAGAGCGGCAATCATTTATACGCATTCTAGAAGCAAGATGTGTTAAAAACAATTTCACATAGCTCAAATCTTTTTGTCCGATTCCCCAACATTCCCGCCCCTTCCGACCGTAAAGGCTTCGTCCCCGTAATGTAGTGACAGCGTACACACCATGATCCGGACCATGGCGGGAGGAGGCAGAGGGATGTAACCAGCCACAGAGAAGGATTCATCAGCCAGACATATTACATTATAAGCCTAATTACTAGCATATTCAACAAAAAATTTATTAGTTATCCAAATATGTTAAATTCTGGACTTCATCACATCAATACTTAAGTTAGTGTCAATTAGATGAAAAAAATCTATGCACGTCCTACGGATAGCCGAGCATGGAATATCACCAGTAACTAACCTATACATCATCATTCTTTTCAAGATTATATGTGTACCAACTCTATCGATGGTCTTGATATATACAATTGATGCATTATATTTCGAGCTCTTGAGACAAAGAAATCAATGTGAAGGAGAGCATCTGTGTGACCGTGGCTAGTCGGTAACTTTTGATCTCCCTTTCTTGAGTTTGGGAATAGGTATGACAACTGCTGATTTCCAAGAATAAGGGATATTACCAGTATCAAGAATAACGTTATATAACTCTAGCAATTTGGTGCGACTCTCAGCGATACATTTTTATCATACAGTATGTAATTCTGTCATGCCCAGAGGAACTATCTTTTACCTTTTTGAGGCCTGGTTTTTGGTGGTTCTTTAAAAATCCTATTTATTTTTCTAATTAAAACTGGAATTTTATGGGTTCTATCTCATTTTTATAGTCGAGTCCAAACAGCATTTCACATTGTGATAAGCTTGGAAACACTCAGTCCGAACGGATTCAATATCAGTTTTGACCGAAAATAAAAAAAGTTTTTTATCCTCTATCAAGGTATCACAATGTAGTGAATAGTCTAAGTGAGCCTGAATCAAATTCTGCTGCCACTTTAACCTAACCTATCCTCTCTCAATAATGCTGCTAACTTTTCTACTTATAGCCAAACTAATGTTCTTCTTTATTTGCGTATTCATTCTAATAATTTTTGACGATCAATGCAATTACATAATACATTACATATATAGATATATTTATATAGTTTATTTTTTATTGCAACGTCCAATACACGTCCTATCTTCCACTGCATTGTTTTCTCTCTATTTTGCATCGGATAGTGTTTTGGATTATTGGATATTGAATTATTTCGCATAATAAGCCCATGGTATTTTTCATTTCTTTATTGTATTAATAGGAACTTTTTTTATGTAGTTTATGCAACACTTGTTTGATATAAACTTGCATAATATTTTTAGAATTTGTCTGTACGTCCCCATCTTGAAAGTTTCTTCATGTTAATGGCCTTCAGGGTAGAGGTGTGCACGTGAGTAATATTTTACTCAAGCTCCCGCACACTCACGACGGAAAAATCTTACGCACACTCACGCACGATATTGTTTGGTAGGACTCACTCACACTTACGAAAAGAAAATTTGTACTCACGCACACACACGCACGGAAATGTCGTGACTCACGAAAAATACCGTGACTAACAAAAAGTATCGTGACTCACGAAAAATGTCGTGACTCACGAACAATTTTTTGAGTACTTTACCTTAGCGACGTGTCTGAAAATATGAGCATTATTAAAATCGAGAGCTTTATTACACACTCTTAACATCCCAGGTTTCACTAAAATTGTAAATGAGCGTGAGCGTAAATCTTTACTCACGCACACTCACGAAGATAATATTTTCGTGACTCACACTCACGCCATTGCCATGAGCGTGACTCACGAAAATTTTCGTGAGTACAACATGCTTCATCCGCGCTGTCAGAGAAATGCGAAATTGTGAAAAGAAAAACTATAAAACTCACATAATATATCGGACTATTTCATCCTTACCATCTGCGTAAATTATGATTATCACAAATATATTTATGAGTTTCCTACATTTTAATCTATATTCCACTTGCTTTCTTTTTTGACTTCATGTGTAACTGTACTTTAATGCATTATATTTTGACAATATTTAAAGTGCACATCTCACTTATTTTAGACAAAAGATTCCAAAATGTTGTGTGTCCTTCATACCTGTGTTTGTACTATTTCCTGGTATTTTTACATGTTGTGTTAGACAGGTAGTATTACTGTAACCATACCTGAGCATATACATTAATGCAGTCAGTCTCCGAATCGAAATCGACAGCTGCATACAAAAGTTTTGCTTGTTTGTGGAACATTTGTTTAATTGACAATAGTGACAAATATGTTGGTAGTAAAATTGCAAAATGAATATACTTACAATAATTGTTAAAAATTGAACTATATCTTGAGGTGAATGTGAAAAAAAAATACAATTTAGTATACAATACTCAAAACGAAATAGTATACTATAGGAAGTTTGCTGTAACCATTTCTAACAATTTTATTGGAGTGGTAAATGTATATTAAAACTACAATACAGTTACGATCGCTTCTACTCGAAATTCTTGAAATTTTTATAAATTAGACTTATTGTTTATCTAAATGAAAGAATAATTTTGTATACCAAAGATACAGTCTATAATTTTTGCGTTGACTTTAATTGGTTTTGCGTTTTTTAATACTGTGTACTGTGTGTATATTAATCTGCTTACTACTTCATTAGAATCTATTCAGTTCATATACGGTTCATCTGTTTGTACGCAATCACTTATATCGTGCAACGTTATAAACTTTGTTCGTAAATTTCATTGAAGAAGTGCTTTAAATACTATACACGGACTGTTTGCTAATTTTTAGTTATTAAATAATTAAAAACAAACGATCCTCCTGATGGTTTGGATCCACTAATCGTGTATATCAAGATGGAACTTGTGGGGGCCAATTGATTTATGCAAGAAAGCTCAACGGTACTATTCTTTTAAAAACTAAACACAAGCCACCAGATTAATACAACTTTACTCACTAGTCATTAAATCACAAAGAGATTTCCGAACATAAATCTCTCAACAGTTCAACAGGCGTAATTTATGCTCACGAGTCGCGAACTTTTTGTTACACTCAAACACAAATGAACTCAAAAAGCAAGTATCAAATGTTGAAAAAATTAAGATGGCAAAACCTTAAAAGAGGATGATCTTATCATACTTATATTTAACACAGAAACAAGACCACAAAAGTCAAATGTTGTTTACGACAATACTCTTGTGAGCCCATAAATCCCATTACCCTTGAAAAGTTAAAACAGGTTTACGATTTGGACATCACTTCGTCAATATGTTCGAATGACCGTGATACTGAACCCAACCAAGACTGTTCCCATCAAGTATCATGTATTAATTGCATTGAAAACATATTTGAAAATATGAACCATTCACCAACTAGTCAAACTTGTCCCATCTTCTTGAAGGAGAGAGAAAACCAGACAATAGCTACTCTCGAAAAAGTAAGCAAAGAGAAAAAAAAAAAAAACAACTACTCAGATACCACGATCGCAACCCATCCAAGGTATATGCACACGTCTCAAACAATCAAAATACAACAACAACTACCAACACACCCGTTGGTGTTCGAGAACCCGATAATTTTTAATAATTAACACAAATTTTCAATGAAAATCATTCATTTACACCAAATGCTAGTAAAAGAGAGTCGGAGAGAGACTACATTTGACAGTCATCAGAGAAATTGCAAGTTTTTAGCACCAGTACAGTATACATGTTCCGCAACTATAGCTGGAAGTTAAAAAAAGGATCCGTTTTTTCTTTTAATGTCTTAGAAGCTTAAAAACTTGAATGTGCAACTAGTTACTATATGCCGTTTTACTGGAAAAGTACGCGAACAGACCTAATATCCCATAATCAATCTCACCACAAAATTGTAACCCAAATAAAACACCACGTCAACTGCTGCCTCTTCTGCTGCGACCGTCACAACTGAAGCTGATGTTTCGGATTAGTGTGTCCAAAACCGACGCCGGTTAATCGGTTAACCGAATTCTTTTACAAAAACCCGAAAACACCGAGTTTTTACCATCGGTTAACCGGATTTCTGTATTTCATTGAAATTTCTATTTACTTTGTCATATGTTTCTTCCGAAAGTTGAACTTTTTGTGGAGAGGTATTGAACAGGAGCAACAACTGACTACTAAAAACACATTTTCACTAAGAAGCACAAAACATTATTTTGGTACACTGCTCTCTATACATTTCGATATTTCGCATTTTTCGATAAAACTGAAAAGATGGTTTGTGTGTCTTGCACCCAATGAAACAATATTTTCCTCCGGAACCAACTTTGAGTCAATCGAAATGAGAGCAAATAAAACTGAATTAATTGGAAGAATTGTGACGAATGTCTCAAATATTTTTTATGTATTTTTAAATAAAACTTTTTTTCAAAGGAAAATGTCGTTTGTCTAAAATTTTGATCCTCAGAAAAAAGAAATATTTTCTTTCAATATATACAATGATCTACGAGTATTTTCAGCATCACTTTTCATAAAAAATGAATGAAACTTTTCTTAAAAAGTAATGGCATTAAATTTTTCTATCACGCAGGAAGGACAGCATGAATTAATACCTAATTTGATTTAAAATGTTAATTTTGTAAGAATGAATTGTTTTATTTTTTTTTAACAAAATGAGTGCTTAAAACAAGTCATATTCACTAATTTTTATTATTTCGTTTTAGCCTTTTAACCGGTTTCGAGTAAAATAAAAAAACCGAAAATCGATAAGCGACTTTTCGAAAAAAAAACCCGGTTATTTGGACACCTTATTTCGGATTCAGGAAGCACAACAAAACGACTACGAAAAAGAATTGAACAAAACATAAAACAAACACAACCAAAAAATCAAAGAAAATAAGTGCTATTTCCACATTTTAAACTAACCTAATTTACTTGACATAAATCTCTATGGCTATTAATATTCAATGGAATATAAATAATTGCACTAAAAATTATAACAAATTATCAGTATTTAACAACACCATCATCAGATTCTATTCCAAAAGAACCGCAATCGATGTAGTCAAGTGATTGTGCTCCAACGTAATTGTTGTCATCGTAATTCATGAAAAGTTTTTTTTTTTTTTTTAATTATTTGCTAAATCGAGCAATAATAGTCATACCTAAAATTTGACTTAGCACTCGTATTTTAACAGGTGCAGCCTTAGGTTAGTCCATTGTGATACCACATTGGTGAACTTCTCTCTGCAGCCTTAGCACTTTTCAACATATTTACCAAACAAAGATAAATAAAGATATTTAATATTTTTTGATTTATCTGTCGAACTGTACCTTAATCGATTTTTTTATAAAAGGTTGACTTTATATATTATGCTAACGATATGTTTTACCAAACTAAGATTTCTAACTTAACAACCTCAATAACGTTTTTAATAATCCTAAACAAAAGGGGACACACCATCTCAAAATACATTTGCTCTGCTTCACATATACCGTGGAATGTCGATGATACTCATCACGGCAGCGATCACTTTCCTATATTTTTAAAACACTTCCACACACAAGAAATCAAGCCTAACAAACAAATCCCCAATTTTATGACAAGAAAGGTAATTGAACAATATTTCACAAATGTTGCGATCTTCTCAACTCCAAATACAAAATTTATAGGTAAATATTTGCCGTATGTCGTATTGATCGTATGAAGTTATTTTCGAGTTCTTTCTTTCTTTTTTTTATAAAAGGTTGACTTTATATATTATGCTAACGATATGTTTTACCAAACCAAGATTTCTAACTTAACAACCTCAATAACGTTTTTAATAATCCTAAACAAAAGGGGACACACCATCTCAAAATACATTTGCTCTGCTTCACATATACCGTGGAATGTCGATGATACTCATCACGGCAGCGATCACTTTCCTATATTTTTAAAACACTTCCACACACAAGAAATCAAGCCTAACAAACAAATCCCCAATTTTATGACAAGAAAGGTAATTGAACAATATTTCACAAATGTTGCGATCTTCTCAACTCCAAATACAAAATTTATAGGTAAATATTTGCCGTATGTCGTATTGATCGTATGAAGTTATTTTCGAGTTCTTTCCACAATCGTATAGTGATCGGTAACTATTGTAAATCTTTTAGTGCCACAAATAAACTGAGGCAGAACATGGAGTCTAGACGTACCATAAGTATATTATATTATTGTCTAAATTCATAAGTTATGTACGATACTTTCTATTGAAGAATTTTGTCCTTGAATACGAAGCCAGTGGTGATGGTGATTCTAGTTTTGTACTCGAAGAAGAATGCTCAGAACAATCAATTTCTAGTGGCATATAAAAAAACACTTCATCGACCGTAACTAATTACACTGAATTTTTTGATATTTCCGGGGATAATGTGGAAATAATTCGCTACGGGGATTTGGATGGAAATGCTGTTTTCGAATAACGCCATTTACCACTCCATGCTTAAGAACTGCGTTAGCTTCCATGACACTAATCATGAATGACTGAATAATAAATCATGAAAGACTGAAAAATAAATTGTACAAACAGCGAAACTCTAGCTCAAGATCACATCAAAAGTCGTAGTCGACTTTCCCGCAGAGATGTCTGCTCCTATAGTACAAAGAATCCGAAAAGGATCACCACCTAGGTTAGGTATAATGGCAGCCCGATATTCCAGGCTCACTTAGACTATTCAGTCCATTGTGTCATTGTGATGATTCTGCGCTGCCCGATTCTATGTTTAGCTCAATGAAGAGTCCTCCTTTACTCGTATATAGCCGAGTCCGTACGGCGTTCTACGTTTCGGTGAAACAACTTAGAGAAGCTTTGAAACTCAGAAATGTCGATAGCATTACTGACAAGGATGTTCCACCACTGAAAAAACACTTTGGTGTTTGGTCTAAACTGGGATTGAACCCACGACCCTTTGTATATAAAGCGGGCATGGTAACCATTGCGCCACGATAGCTCATATTGCCAGCTACACCTTATTTTGGAACCAAAAGGCGCTAGTAAATAACAAAAGGTGTCAATTTTTTTCATCAAAGAAAAACTTTCACTGAGTGCTTATCTGGCAAAATAAACGGTATTTCCGTCTCACCGACAGAATATTGCAGTAACAACAACAGATCACAAACCATAAAAAACCTTTGTGTACACATTTCAATTTATTTAATAAAAGTAAGTGTGGGTCAAAATATGACCCCAACATAAAATCTGAAATATTTTTATAATTACCGGAGCTGCCAATATAGAAATGGTACATTTTTAGGAAAAATATGACAACGTATAACTTAATAAATTACAAAAGCTGAGCTAAGCTTTTTTCTATAGCTAACAGACTTTGCTGGTTCCTAACGACATACAATCTCCTAAATAATCGATAATTCGTTTTTATCCCTGGTCGATCCATAACAGACAATTTGTTATATATTGACTATATCATAAAAAGATTTTTTCTCTACGAAACACATAACCATTATATCTTTAGATTTTGAAACAGCGTTGCCCGAATTGTTTCACCAAAAACTGTTAGATTTTCCCAAAAAATAACCAAAAACGCTAAAAAAGACAGAAAAAAGCTAAATATTTTTGTACCAAAAGTAAAATTTTTTATTGAAATACATATAAACAAACTTAAAAGCTTTATTCCACTTAAAATGCCTATTAACCAAATTATATTCATTTTAATTGAATATTATTAGATAGCGTTTTTATTGGCGGCCGCCGTCGTGCAATGGTTAGCATTCCCGCATAAATAGAGTTTTTTTTTATTATTAATATATATATATATATATATATATATATATATATATATATATATATATATATATATATATATATATATATATATATATATATATATATATATATATATATATATATATATATATATATATATATATATATATATATATATATATATATATATATATATATATATATATATATATATATATAAATATATATATATATATATATATATATATATATATATATATATATATATATATATATATATATATATATATATATATATATATATATATATAAATATATATATATATATATTTATATATATATATATATATATATATATTAATAATAAAAAAATTTTTGAGCCTAACCTAAGTATTTAGAAATAGTATTAGTTTGCGTTTTAAGGAATCTTTATTTTCAGGTAAATTAATTATGTGAAAGTGCTTATTAAATTGCAAACATACACGGCGTAGTGGATCATTATTTACATAGTTGGTACGGAAGTATGTTACTGCTAAAAGTTCAAAATGTCGTGTTGGCATTGTAGGAACATTTATTTTGAACCTGTTTAACAGGAAATCATAAAACCAAGTGCACAATAAGCCTTATTCACCGTAGTTGAAATATGTTTCCTAAAATCAAGTCTTCGATCGAGTAGTATCCCCAGGTCCGAGAACGATTCAATTATTTCTAACTCATGGTTATTTAAGTAGTAATGAGCAGGTATTACCGCTCTTCTTGTGAATGAGATCTGTTTGCACCTTGACAGATTAAGATGCATCAAATTGGTACTGCACCAGTTATAAAAGGCATCAAGGTCGTTTTGCAAAAGAATTTGATCATGAGGGTCAGAATACGGTCGAAATATTTTGACATCATCCGCGTATATAAGAACATTACTAAATTTGAATATTGAAGGCAAATCATTAATAAATAAAATGCATAAAAGTGGCCCCGCCCCAGATGGCTTCCCTGTGGGACACCCCAGTTTCGGCCGAACACCAAAAAGTTTTTCAGCTGTAGATTATCGGTAATGCTGGTGACATTTCTGAGTGTTTCAAAGCTCCAAGTGGTTTTACCACAATGTGGAACGGCGTTCGGACACTGCGATAAAAAAGGTCCCTTGTAATCGAGCTAAACATAGAATCGGGCAGCACTTAGTGATATAACAATGGACTGAATAGTCTAAGTGAGATTGAAATATCGGACTGCCACTATAACCTAACCTAAGTAGCTTTATTTAATACGATCGCGTACCCGATATTTTTGATATTTGTCACATTATCAATAATCAAATTTTTGCTGAAAGTCGTCCGTTAACTCAAAAAGCTTTTTTTAGAAACACAATTATCAGCTGTTTTTTGCGCAATATATTGTGCAATGTCAATTAATAGTGTAGTAAAAATATGAATATGATTATTGTTTTAATTCATTTAAAATCTGTAAATGAGTTAATGACAATCCCAGTTTAGACCAAACACCAAACTGTTTTTTCATTGGTGGAACATTCTTGTCGGTAATACTATTGACAATTCTAAATTGTTTCACCGAAAGGTGGAACGCCGTTCGGACTCGGCTATATAAAGGAGGACTCTTCATTGAGCTAAACATAGAATCGGCCAGCACAGAATCTTCACAATGACAAAATGGACTGAATAGTCTAAGTGAGTTTGAAATATCGGACTTCCACTATAACTAACCTAACCTAACTAGCTTTATTTAATACGATCGCGTTCCCCAATATTTTTGATATTTGCCACATTATCAATAATCAAATTTTTGCTGAATGTGGTCCGTTAACTCAAAAATCTTTTTTTGGAAACACAATTATCAGCTGTTTTTATGCACAATATATTGTGCAATGTCAATTAAAAGTGCAGTAAAAATATGAATGTGATTGTTGTTTTAATTAATTTAAAACCTATAAATGAGTTTATGGCAAATTGGTAAACTTTTTTAATTCCCGTTAACGTAATTCATATTCTACTCATAAACTGTAGATTTGTTTTTTATATTCAAGCAAATTATCCCTCTTATAACACAACTAAAGATATACCTTACGAAACTGTGTTTCATTTCACAAGTAGACCGCTTTACAATACGTCATGCTGTTATCTAAAAATACCAAAACATCAAAATATCCTGCAACTATCTTAAAAATAATTGAAGAGAGTAAGAATCTTGGGATCACCAGAAAAAACCTCCACTGTTCAGATATTACAAACCATATCTTCCCTGGGCACTATTGAATTATCTCGTCATTTAGGCGTCAATCCTACTATCAATACTGCTGAAATGTATCTACAATAAAAGAGGGAAATATGCCTCCTGATTCTCTATCTGTAATTAAAATGATAACTAATCCAAGCAAGAATGATTACTATTATATTTTTTATATATAAGGAAATTCGAGTGGTTCTAAGTCTTTTTTAAAGTATAATAAGATCAATGTTCAGATAGGGCAAGAGAGAATGAGAAAAAATATAAATCATTGTAATATTTTTCGAGCTTCTTGTTCAATAAGCACGAGTAAATTTCGTAATAATATGTAGTAGAAACATAAACATAAAACTAGATAAAAGATGAAGAGGCGACGGAGATAGATAACGAAGATATCTATCGGAGATTGAAAATTTGAAATGTTATGTCTATGTTAAATATTATTCAATTTTCACATTCAATTGTATATTGTTGCTAACTTCAGGGCCCAGTGGACGAGTATCGACAGAAGTTATAAATTTGGACAATGACCAAGGCCGAATTAGTCGACCTGTGGGCTAATTGTAGACAGATTGCGATAATTTGACAAGTCGAACCTTCCCTAAGGTAACGACATCAAACGGAGGTAATCCCTTCAGAATGAGATTTAAGGAACGCAGAAATGCCTTGTTTATCCTAAAGAAATCAGGATCAGTCGACCCAAGCACGTTGTCGACTAAGCAAAGCAATTTCTTAAAATTGGCGCAAGGAATTCTTGAAGCTGGAAAGGGAGAACGATCGCCGGATGAACTGTCATCTTCCAAAAGGGATCAAAAAAACAGCCTTGTGATGGCGATTGTTAATAGGGCAGCAGTGGACGGTATTGTTCCAAAGCACAAGTGCGTCTACGCACAGGTGCTGGAAAAGTTTCCCGGCCAAGATCCTCGACACCAAGAGGCTGGTGGTATCAAGGACGATTTAATCTAGTCGCATTTGAGGGCCAGAGGTCTATAGAATGTTTTAAAGCTGCGTTGATAATAATTGGTGAAATTTGGGAAGGAGCAGCTCTAGAGTTAGTCGAGAAGAAAGACATACCGGCTCGACCTAGAGCACATGCGTGGATACCTGCAAACCCTCCTGATCCTGAATCTATTTTAAATAGACTGAAACAATTCAATCCAGATCTTCCAACAGCTGATTGGAAGGTTGGCCGTTTGGATGAAGTGGATGGACAAATACGGCATGCAGAGTTTATATTGAACACTTAGTCTTTGCACATCTAGCAAAGTACCAGGGCCGTGATTGTTATGCCTTTCATTATATCCAAATGAAGGTATATAAAAATGATCAGTTAAAGGATTCAGAAATGAACAAGCCTCTGTCTGAATCAGAAATAAGCAAATCTTCTTGCGAAGTCGAGGGAGATACCAAAGATGCAGACATAGATAGACACCGTGTGCGAGAGGTTTATACTGCTTCAAAACTCAGTTGAACCGATGGTTGTTGCGAGCGTCACCGAGATCTGTGAAGAGGACATTCTTGAAGAGGACATTCTTGATGACTCGATTAAAACGGCTGATGTGACGGTTGTTGAAAATCTCGATGGTCCTACGGATCCTCCAGATAAATCTTCACCATTGTAAGGCTGCTTGTGCTGCCTTAAAAGTTCTGATGATAGATATAGTTCTTATTCAAGAACCATATGTTTACAGAAACAAGATATGTGAATTAAGTACTCCGGGGTTCAAACTATTGCAGTATACTGGTAAGGATGTAAATCGAGCCTGTATAATTGATAAAAATAAGCTTAACTTGTTTCTGCTTCCTTCAATGTGCAATGCAACACTGTCGTAGCCACTTTAGAAATAGCCCAATGCATTGAAAAAAAGACAACTCATTATGGGATGCGACGCAAATGCACATCATAGTATATGGGGAAGCGGTGAATTTGGTAGTTTGCAATAAGGGAGATGCCCCAACATTCGTCACTAAAAACAGGCAAGAGGTTTTGGACGTCACCTTGGCCTCTCCGGAACTGAATGAAATGATATCTGAGTGGCAGGTTTTAAGTGAACATAGCTTCTCAGATAATCGCTACATCAGTTTCAAATTTGTTGTTCATCCCACCAAGACCATATTTCCGTCAAATGTTAGGAAAGCTGATTGGAATAGGTATAGGAAATCGTTCAATATGATGATACCAGAAATACCGGAGACAAATATAAGCACTGTGCAAGATATCGAACACGCAGTGGAGCGGATTACTAAGGCCTTCAACATCTAACTGAAAGCTACATGCCCTAGAGGGAAGCCAAGGGTGGAAAAATCGACCACTATGGTGGTCTACGGAGTTAAGTAATATGAGGAAATCCTGCAGGAAGCTCTTTAACAAAGCAAAGTCCACCAGAGCTCCTGAGGATTGGGACGCTTACAGGAAGAATCTGAGAGGATACAAGCGAGAACTGAGAAAGGCTCAGAATAACTCTTGGAATGATAACTGCAGCAGTATTGAGAATACGTCCGAGGCTTCCAGACTACGGAAGGTACTAGCATCCACGAACTCTGCTCCAGGTTTCATTAAAACATCGGAGGGCAGTTGGACAACGTCCAGTGAGGTGACGCTGGATCTACTATTGGACACACATTTTCCTGGAAATCAGACGGTTGAACCATGTTCTGGCGGTGCCACGGCCACAGCGGTCGTTTCCTATCGAGGAAATGGTATCGGAATCTAGAATAAAATGGGCGTTAAATAGCTTTGGACCGTTCAAATCCCCCGGACCTGATGGAATTACTCCAGCGGAGTTACAAGCAGTGACTGACAGAATCATCCCCTGGTTGTCGGCGATATATATAGGATGTATCAACTTAGCATATATTCCAGGAAAGTTGAGGGAAACAAAAGTCGTTTTCATACCTAAAGTGGGAAAAGCCTCTCACTCGAGTGCGAAGGATTTCCGACCAATCAGCTTATCCTCATTCCTACTTAAGACTCTGGAGAGGATGATAGACATTTATCTTAGAACTAGCGTCGATTCATGTTTGCTTTCGAAACGACAGCATGTATACACACTCAATGAATACACACTCGTTGCGTTTCTAGACATCGAAGGGGCATTCAATAAAGTCCACCCGAGCTCGATATTAAATGGACTGACAACTCTGACAACAAAAAGAAAGGATAAAAGTGGTGGCATACGCAGATGATGTGGCGCTAGCAGTTAGTTGAAAGTTCCCATCCACAATCAGAGATATTATACAGAGAGCCCTCCATATGACTGAGAAATGGGCGAAAGAGAATGGTCTTGGGGTAAATCCTGCAAAGACGGAACTAGTCATGTAATGCAGAGATAGCAAATTTCCCACGGTTAAGCCCATATCCTTAGGGGGTATTGAAATTCCCTTTGATGAGTGTGCAAAATACCTTGGCGTTATTTTGGACAGGAAGATGAACTTTAAGCTTAATATTGAAGAAAGGGCGAGAAAAAAGGCAATAGGAAAAAAGTGGAGACTAAAACGGAAAATTGTGCATTGGCTATACACGGCAGTGGTTAGACATATAATGCTATATGGTGTTGTAATCTGGTGGCCGGCACTTCACCAGCCGAAAAGTTCAGCGTATGGCGTACTTGTGTATCTCAGGTGCATTCAGCAAGACAGGAACAAATTCCCTTAATGTCATACTGCATCTATTGCCTTTAGACATTTTGGCCAAACAGTCAGCTGCAACAACGGCTGTGCGGTTGCGCGAGCTATCGATGTGGTCGGAAAAAAGTTACGGTCACAGTTTGGTCCTCAAAATAATGCCAGATGTGCCTAACGGAGTGGATTAAAGTTTGGCGAGACCACTTTTCGACAAAAAGTTTGAGACTCTAATTTCCAACAGTGAGGCGTGGTGCACACCAGGGCTGTGGAGTCGAGCCAATTTTGCTCGACTCCGACTCCGGAGTCGACTCCGGGTAATATAACTAAATCTCATTTTAATACCACTAATAGAACTGTGGGGGTACCGTAAGTGGATAGATATAAAGTATCGTATTTATTTATGTGTGCAAAAAAGGTCTTAATTGAGAAGATACCAACAGTATATGTATTTGTGGATTAAAATTATTGATACTATTTCAAATCCTTTAAATTTGTTGCGAGCTATATAAAGGTTTATATTCCCTTATGCATGAATTTGAATCTGAATCGATTTAGACAAAATTGTATATACTTCTACAAAATCTATGTACTTAAAATTTAAATCTAACGTTATGGGACGTAACACAATTTTAACAAAAAATAAAAATGCAAGGAAAGTCTAAAGTCGGGCGGGCCGATTTAGATCTACATTTTGATAAAATCTCAAATCAGGCTTCTACAAAATCTCGGGCATAATTTGGGAAATATTTATAATTGTTTAGAAAATTTCGCAAAAATTCATTTATGATTCATTCATTGAAAAATTTGAAAATTTGGGTCATTTCTACAAGTTTTCGACTTAGCAGTGAGTATCAGTGAGCATACAATTTTGGAAAAATTTTTGTCTAGTAAATAAAATTTTGCAAAATTTTATATAGAAATAAAATTTTGCAAAATTTTCTACAGAAACAAAATTTTGACTAAATTTTCTATAGAATATAATTTTGGCAAAATTTTCTATAGAAATCAAATTTTGACCAAATATATAGAAATAAAATTTGACAAAATTTTTTATAGAAATAAAAGTTTGAAAAAATTATCAATAGAAATACAATTAAAAAAAATAGTGTAGCAAACAAGATTTTGCAAAATTTTCTATAGAAGTAAAATTTTGCAAAATATTCTATAGAAACAAAATTTTGACTAAATTTTCTATAGAAATACAATTTTGACCAAATTTTATATAAAAAAATATTTTGAATACATTTTTTATGTGAGTACCAGTGAGCATCAGTAAGAAAAAAAAAATTTGAGAAAATTTGCTATAGAAATAAAATTTCGCAATTTTTTCTTATAGAAATAAAATTTTGAAAAAATTATCAATAAAAATACAATTTTAGAAAAATTTTTGTGTAGTAAATAAAATTTGCAAAATATTCTACAGAAACAAAATTTTGACTAAATTTTCTATAGAAATAAAATTTTTACTTAAATTTTTATAGAAAGGAAATTATCAATAGAAATAAAATTTTGAAAAAATTTTCTATAGAAATAAAATTTTGCAAAATATTCTATAGAAACAAAATTTTCACTCAATTTTCTATAGAAATAAAACTTTGACTAAATTTTCTATAGAAAAAAATATTTCTATAGTAATAAAATTTTGAATAAATTTTTTATAGAAATAAAATTTTGAGAAAATTTGCTATAGAAATAAAATTTTGACAAAATTTTCTATAAAAAAACAACTTTGAAAAATTTTTCTGTCAATATTCCACATGTATATGGCCTTAAAATAAAATTTAAAGAAAATAATTTCGATTGTACGAAATATTTCAAATAAATTGATATGGGCATTAAAATGGATTGTTGTTGTTGTTGTTGTAACAGTTTATTGTGATCTCATCCATTTCATGTTATACGCTTGGTACATCAGCTTGTTGGCAGATCAAGGAACTCTGCGACTAAGATGGGGTGTGTCCAGAGTGATCTGGTGGTAAGTCGGGTTGGTTTGGCTGGGCAAGAGAAAAGATGACGCGTGTCGTGTGGCCCTTGGTTGCAAATTGGACAAACGTCAGCTACGCTGCTATCAATCACCGATAAGTAGGAATTGAGGCGGCTGCACTTGCCTGATCTTAATTGGGCCAAAACTACCCTTGTCTGCCGTGGGAGGTCTCTTTCCTCCGGTGCTATGGGCGGTGGTCGGACTCCAAGAACAGGATTAACCTTGTAGCTTCTCACCGCTTCAGCTACAGTATCCTCATGAATCCTGTTCAAACCTGCCTGGTACGCTGCTTGATCTAGAGACTCTCTTTTATAGCGCTGGATCTCGCGCTCTAGATTATGTATATCAACCCTTACGTTCCTGGGTGGTGGTTGTTTATCCATAAGATGGTGGTTTGGATGATTACTGCGATAACAACCCAGGAGATACTGCTTTGACAACATGTAGTTGTGTCTTCGCACAGGGATGATCTTTGTCTCCACATAAAGGTGATCCAGGGGTGTGCTGCGGAGACACCCAGTCGCAGTTCTAAGAGCAGCGTTCTGGCAGGTTTGTATGTTATTCCACTGCGTATCACTGGTCTGCGGTGTCCACACTGGCGCTGCATAGTTTACCACTGACCGGCCAATTGCCTTATAAGTAGTTAGCAAGGTTTCTTTGTCCGCACCCCAAGTACTGCCGGCTAGTGACTTGAGGACCTTGTTTCTACCACGGAGCTTATTACAAATTGCAGTGGCATGGGCAGATGACCTAAAAAGGCTGTCGAATGTGACCCCAAGAATCTTGGGGTAATTTGTGGTCGGAATTATTACTCCATCGACTCTGATATTCAACTGCCTGCGCACTTCTGCCGTCCATGTAGTAAATAGTGTGGCTGAGGATTTGGTGGGGGATATCCTCAAGTTTCTCGCAGTGAAATAACTGGTAAGATTAGCTATGTAGACGTTCAACCGATCGCAAATGTCATCAACATTGGGCCCAGATGCCAAGATTGTACAGTCATCCGCATATGATACAATCTCGACGCCGTCAGGAGGGGGTGGAATCGAGGACATGTAGAGGTTAAACAGTGCCGGAGATATCACCCCACCTTGGGGAACTCCCTGTTTAACTCTACGCGGTCTTGACTTTCTGTCCCTGAATTCCACGTACGACTGGCGTCCACACATATAATTCAGCACCCAACGCTTCGCTCCTGCCGGTAGGGACGTATTCTCGATGTCCTCAAATAATGTGGCATGGTTGACCGTATCGAATGCTTTCGATAGGTCAAGCGCCACGAGGACCGTCCTGTGACACGGCCTGGGCTGGTTAAGTCCCTTATTAATATGTGTCGAAATGGCATGTAAGGCTGTTGTCGTACTATGTACCTTACGGAATCCATGTTGATGGTGGGCAGCTGGAAAATTCTCCACAAGGCTGGGGAGGAGTAATGCCTCAAGTGTCTTGGCTACTGGCGAAAGAAGGGATATCGGTCTGTACGATTCACCTTTGCTCGAATCTTTGCCCGGTTTCAGTAGTGGAATCACCCTTCCCATTTTCCAGACATCGGGTATAATGTGTGATTCCAAAGACAAATTGAGGAGTCTGGTCAGGTACTCAACTCCCAGTATTCCCAGATGCTTCAGCATTAGCATTGAAACTCCGTCAGGGCCCAGCGCCTTAGATGGTTTCGCGCTGTTGATGGCATTGGTAACTTCGGCTGCAGTAAATTGTGGTGTGTCATCGGCTCGGAGACCACGTACGCGACGGGTGGCTCTCCTTTTCGCTCTATCACTCTCGGGATGCTCGACAAAGGGAAGTTGGGCCTCACCTGGGCAATTCGACCAGCGGGTATGAAGCGAGCGGCTGCTGCGTTGATGATGTCCCGGAACTCCCTCTGGGCAACATGAACATGTGAGGGGGACGGGAGCTCACTGAAGCGGCGATCGGTGTATTCTCTGAAGCCTTCCCAGTTGGCTTTCTTTTGATTAATAAACGTCCGGCGTTCAGAGGTTATGAAATCTGAGGGTCGGTTGATGGTGAGAATTATGGGGAGGTGGTCCGAACCCAATGAAATGACGGGTTGCCAGGAGACGTCATTTATCAGACCAGGCGATGCTAACGATAAATCTGGCGAACTGCTGCAGTCACCCATAATTCTCGTGGGGGCCTCTTCGTTCACCGTGCAAAATGTGGAGTCGTCTATCTGCTCTGCCAAAGCTATGCCCCTCTGGTCATTACCCAGGAGAGAATGCCAAAGTTCATGGTGGGCATTAAAATCTCCTAGAACCAATCGGTTATGCCCGCTCAACAACCACTCAATGTTTGGGCTATAACCAGGAGCACAGCTACCAACCGGCGGTATGTACACATTGTATAGCTCTATCTCGGCAGCCCCACACTTAACTGCTACCCCCATACATTCCATGTACGGGTCATTAGTGTCTAGCACAAGCGTGATAGGTCTATACTGCACGGAACGGTGTAATATGAAAGCCAGGCCACCACCTCCATTTCTTGTGCGATCCTTCCGTAGGACATTGTCGTAGGCTGCAGGTGGGATTCAGCTTTGTTTCCTGGATCGCCGCGACCCTTATCCTTTTCCGATTCATAAAGTCTACGATCTCACTAATCTTACCACGGAGCCCGTTGCAATTAAATTGCAAAAATGATGCACTCTCCGGAACTGGTACAACAATATTCGGTGTAAGATGCTGCGGCGGAGAATATTGTTGTGCGGGAGAAGTCGGTGGGGTCACATAATCAGATGACCCACTGCTGCTGTCATTGGCACAGCATCCTGCCACGAAGTCAGTTTGACTATACTCCCGCAGCGATGTTAGGCCGGAGCAGTTCCGGAAGTGCACCCATTCCATGCACCGGTTACACCTCACCGAAACCGAGCGATGGTGAATTCGATTTCGGCAGACGGCACAGTACCATGGTCCGGGGTTTTCCTCTATCCCGGCTCGGACCAAAAGCAGGCGGAGAAGGCTCCCCGGGATGCACCTTCTCCAACACGAAAAAACGGACGAGACAACACGTACACTGAGGATTGATCCAGCCCATCTGCTAGTCTAACATTCTAGGAAACATAAAAAGATAGCCGTAATTGGAAGCTGATTTTCATTTACAATCATGTTGTACATTGATCGAATGAATAACGCAATGGAAACTAATTTGCGTAAAAACTTGTTTAGTTACAAAAATGTGAAGTGTTTTAAAAAATTTGGTTTATCCGAAGTCGGGTCGAGCAAAATTTTTACGACTCCGACTCCAGCATAATCTTCAGACTCCGACTCCAAGACTCCGGCTCCGGCTCCACAGCCCTGGTGCACACATGTCCCGGGGAATGAACGATATATAGATTTCTACACTGATGGCTCCAAATTGGATGGACAAGTGGGTTTCGGAGTATATTCTAAAGATCTGCAACTTCGAATAGCGAAAAGATTACCTAATCACTGTAGTGTTTTTCAGGCTGAAATATTAGCAATAAGAGAGGTAGCGAATTGGCTGAGAAGTAATGTTCATATATTAAAGCGCGTTAATAAATCGAGTGTTTTGAAACGGCGCAATCTTCTGGTTGATTGGAAGTTTGGAGTAAATTTCGGGCTTTGTGACTAGTATGGTTTTGGAGGCGGATAATATGTTTTTCTGAAAATTTAGAGATTGTGTTCATTTTTAAGTCCCGCTGGAGGTCACTATTGTCACGATTCAACAATCCATGGGACGGTTGTCCAATTTGCACTACTACACTGGCAACTTGTCGATCTGTGCGCGGCTAAGGCTCGTCGGGCTTGACGGGGGTTCGTTGTAGGCAAACCGGATGGAAACCGCGGATAATAAAAATTATTTGTACCAGTGTAACGAAAACTTAGACTAGAAGCCTTTACGAAAAATAAAAACAGAAGCCAGTAACAATTCGCGTCAAATCTGTGGTGATTGAAAACATAGGGAAATGGTGTAATTTTCCAGCCTAATCCCAACCACGGTCACTCACCTATGACCTACCATGGTAATACTTGGGCCTAATTGATTATGGTTACCCCTAACACCTTTTATTTCACGACCAAATACCTACCTGTATATCGGCCTACTCAGACATTCCAAAACACGTTCTATTTAAATTCATTCAGGGACCTTAAGTTTATTTAGACAGAATTAGATTCTCCATAAATATGTTTAATAATATCAAAATTGATTTAGTATAATAATAAATTATAGAAGACCATCTAGACAAAGTGTCTTTGCCAACAATGAATAAAACTTTGGAAAATCTTCTTCACGAAGAGCAAAAACATTTTATCCAAACCTCTCAGTAAATCTAATTTTCTTATGTCGAAGTTTGTATATAATGTAACCTTAAAAATAAAAAAAAAAAACCAATTGGTTTGTATCAAGGCTCTGAAACCTTAGTTTGACATTGCTGTAAATCAATAAAAGAAAATGGATTCCTTGTACTACAGACTCCCTAACATAGCGCTATAGACAGGGTGAAAGTGTGTATTAATCCATAACTAAATATTTTTTATTTTTTTTTATTTTATTTAAATATTTTTCGAACTAAAATTTCACCGAGGAAAATATGAAAACCATTACTAAATAAAATCGTAGGATTACAATAAATGTATACCATAATTAAAATTAAACTCTTATATGTTTACATATACGGACACTATAATTTCCAAAACCAATGCTCTAAAATATTTTGGACGTTAAATTTCCATAAGAATAACCAAATCAAGTTGTTGCGATGAGATTCGATAAATTTCTGACTTCTTGAATTAAATTCTGATTCACCAAATCACACTCAACACATTAGCAAAATAATTCATATCACTTAAACACAGATAAAAATAAGTTTGAGAACCAATAACTTTTGTTGGAAAACCAATAACAAAATTTGTTAATTTTCCTGCAACAAACTAATTATTACAAAAAAAAAACCATTATTACAAAAAAGTTCTTAGCAACCATCAGAAGGCAACAAATCATTTGTGTTCCCAATAACATAATTTGTAAGTAATTTGTTGAGCATCCAACAGTACAAAATATTTGTTGTTGAACGTTACGTTTAACCCTCAACAAATATTTTTGAATTTGAACGCAAAAATTTGTTTGTGGTTTGTTGGAGTCTATCAATGACCTGTAACAAAATTATTGGTGTATTGATAACAAATTAAATTAAATTATGCTATGAATTGCACCAAAATTGCAAAATTGCCGGAACAATTTTGGAGATATTTTGTTAAGTGGTAATCGATTTAACAACATCAACTGGAAACTGGCTGGTAGAATGGCATATGTTTGTGGATCATTTCTGCCGTAAATAATATGTATGTTGATTTCAAAGTACCAAAACAACATAACACATACGTTATGGCACACACCTTAAAACGGGTACATCGCAATCTATTCCAAATTTAACTGTTGTAGTTATTGTAACTTGTGTTCTGGGTGAATTTTCGGCACAAATCGTACAAACAAGATACAAGGAATTATTTTCTGTCTTCTGCGTCGCTGCGCTGTTGATGCATGTGAATGTATCCACTGCTAGTGATGAGACGGTTGTCGATGATGATTTTAGTGATGTTCTTACTTGTTGGGCTATTGCTGTCGTTGTTGATGATGAGCTTATTGATGATCTATGCTGATGGGCTATTGCTGTTGATGGTTATGAAATTAGATGGACATGGGTGGTTATGTTGTTTGAAGCTGGTGTACTATTGGTGGGTTTGGTGGTATTGATGCTAGTTTGCTGACTGTCAGAGATGAGCTATTGTATTCATGTGGGCTATTGGTAGTGGTGTCTGGTGGCTATTGAGGTTGTCTTGCATGCTGTCAGTGATGAGCAATTAGATTCTGCCGACCAATGTTTTTCTCTATTTGTTGGCTATCGGCTGCTGGATTTCTGCAGACCAACGTTTGGTAGCTGTCTTTCTGAATGTTGTTGACTGCACTCGTGGCTAGTGGTTTTGCCACGTTCCCCTCGTTGTGGGCTGACTAAAAATTTACCAATCAGTGATGGCTTTAACACAATATGTTTTTTTCTTTCTTTTTCCTTACCGTGTCGACTGGAAAAGCTGGGTTTAAAACAGAGGCCTCACAAAATATAGCCGAACACAAAAAAATTGCTAATTATTTTTCCAATATGGAGGACTTGAGCCTGCCAAGTCGACACACAACCGGAAAATAACATTTCTCGACGAAACGATTTTATCCATCGATCAAACTTCTTTAAGTCGAGCTCATAAACTGCTAAAAACTTCTGTTTAGCATCATAACTATTTATCTATCTAGTTCATCTACAATTTGTAGATGGCGCTAATCGGTACACTATTTCTGATATACCATGGGGCGTTTACTGCGCTTCATATCACTTTGTTTTTAAACCTTTCTATTTTTCTTTCGATAGAACTGTTGGCTGCACATCCCCATAGTTAAATGCCATATATTCATATTGGTTTTAATGTTTGTTCATATATTAAGAGTTTGTTATCTGTGGAGAGGATTTTTCTGATTAATCAGCATTGCTTTATTAATACGAATTTTCAATTTAATTTTGAATCCAGCGTAAAACCAAGATGTTTTGCAGAGATTGAAAAAGGCACTGTTTATTGCCTATTAGGGGTTTGTAACTTGAGACAAGATTTGCTACTGGGAGCTTTCGACCCCAGTTTTTATGTCCATTGGTGTTCCTTATTTAAAGACGCCTGGAGGTTATGTACAGATACATCAGTATATTTTCCAGTTGACATTAACACGGTGTCATCAGCAAATGTTCCAATGAAACAATCTGCCTTAACAGGCACATCGTGAGTTTACAGTAGGTACAGCAGAGGTCCAAGTATACTGCCCTACGGAACTCCTACAGATTAGTGGTCTGCACAATTCCATTTGTAAATGTAGATGTAGTGATCACGTCGAGTATGTTGCGAGAACAAAACTTCATAGAGTACTCCATGTACCACGTGCAGTTTCAGAAAAAAACAGCTACTCTCCATAATATATGTTTTCGGTTTGTTATAAAGAACGGCAAACGTAAAGTTAAGTGTGTGATATACATAAATATATGAAATATGTGACATACATACATATCTATGATTAATAATAATGGAAAGTTTTGCTTCAGAGAAATACTTGTGGTACCACGTGAAGTGAAGAGAATCCATGTTGTACTTTTTCTCAAGTACTTACATTTTTATTGTTCCTTTTTTTCGGAACACATATTGTTTCGGATAAGTACTTGGTGGTATTTGACAAGCAAGTGTTCACTTCACTACTTGCGCTCTGAGAGAAAGACAGTGTATGTACTATATTCGACAGCGAATTGCATACATGTAGTGAAAAGTTATTCGATGCAGACCTCTACTACAGATGTTGAATATAGATTAGTGAATTCATTACCATGATATGAGCTTACAATTTCAAAATAATTCTTTGGAAGCAAGCTGTTAAGCTTTTGAAGGAGACCATCATGTCATACTCCATCAAGTGTGCAGTGAAATTCCCTCCCATAATAACAGGTTGGCTTATAAGTCCCCGGTCTAACACATAGATAGCGTCGCTAGTATTAAATGCATATTATTTTTATATAGTACCAACCTTCAAATTATTCGTGTCAAAATTTGACGTAAGTCAATTAGTTTGTGAGATAGAGCGTCTTTTGTGAAGCAACTTTTGTTATTGTGAAAAAAAAAATGGAAAAAAAAGAAATTTCGTGTTTTATAAAATACTGTTTTCTGAAGGGAAAAAATACGGTGGAAGCAAAAACTTGGCTTGATAATGATTTTCGGGACTCTGCCCCAGGGAAATCAACAATAATTGATTGGAATGCAAAATTCAAGCGTGGTGAAATGAGCACGGAGGACGGTGAACGCCGTGGACGCCCGAAAGAGATGGTTACCGACGAAAACATCAAAAAAAATCCACAAAATGATTTTGAATGACCGTAAAATGAAGTTGATCGAGATAGCAGAGGCCTTAAAGATATCAAAGGAACGTGTTGGTCATATCATTCATCAATATTTGGATATGCGGAAGCTCTGTGCAAAATGGATGCCGCGCGAGCTCACATTTGACCAAAAACAACGTGTTGATAATTCAGAGCGGTGTTTTCAACTGTTAACTCGTAATACATCCGTCGATATGTGACAATGGATGAAACATGGCTCCATCACTAGTCTAGTCGACAGTCGGCTGAGTGGATAGCGACCGGTGAACCGTCTCCGAAGCGTGGAAAGACTCAAAAGTCCGCTGGCAAAGTAATGGCCTCTGTTTTTTGGGATGCGCATGGAATAATTTTTATCGATTATCTTGAGAAGGGAAAAACCATCAACAGTGACTATTATATGGCGTTATTGGAGCGTTTGAAGGTCGAAATCGCGGCAAAACGGCCTCATATGAAGAAGAAAAAAGTGTTGTTCCACCAAGACAACGCACCGTGCCACAACTCATTGAGAACGATGGGAAAAATTCAAGAATTGGGCTGCGAATTGCTTCCTCACCCACCGTATTCTCCAGATCTGGCCCCAGCGACTTTTTCTTGTTCTCAGACCTCAAAAGGATGCTCGCAGGGATGAAGAGGTGATCGCCGAAACTGAGGCCTATTTTGAGGCAAAACCGAAGGAGTACTACCAAAATGGTATCAAAAAATTGGAAGGTCGTTATAATCGTTGTATCGCTCTTGAAGGGAACTATGTCGAATAATAAAAACTAATTTTGACAAAAAAAAAATATGTTTTTCTTTGTTAGACCGGGGACTTATCAGCCAACCTGTTAAGTATATGTTTATGGGAATTAAACATATCTTTGTTCTGATCATATTTTATATTATTTCGTGGTGGATTGTAAACAGATGAAACTGATACCAGCGTTTTGTTTATGTCAATTGTTACACTTCTACAGATATTGTATTTTCAAGCCAATGTTTAATTGAGGTTTTTATAAGAACAGCACTTCCTCCTCTGGTGGTGGTACTTGGATGGGGTGAATGAAACATATCGTATTCTTTAATTTTCAGGAATTAATCTTTAACAAAATGTGTCTCGCTTATGAGACATGCTTCAATATTTCTTTCGTATAAAATGTACAGAAGTTCATCTATGTTTTTCTGGATACCATTTGCATTCCACTGCATAATTTTTATTAGTATCTGCATCTATTAAAGTTTATTGAAAAAATTCTTTAACAAGCTGAAACGGTTGTCCAAACACTTATTAAATGATTGGAAGTGCGCAGAAAACCCTTTCGCGAAGTTTTCTTATTTAAGTTTACATTGAAAATAAATAACCAAAACCCGGTTTTTTGATATTAAAAACAACGGTCCACCGAAAATGGGATTTTATACAAGACCGACAATCGGTGCAAAAAGGAAACCCGGTCCATCGGTTTTCACCGACCGGTTTTGATCACTCCAATTATTACATAGTTATGTAGATAGAATAAATTGGATAGAAAAAAATTAACTCACAAAAAACTTGAGAAATCACTTTTTCACTTGACACGCATTAAAAAACTTGACAATCAAGCCCGTCTGGCAACCCTAGATCCAAGACAATATGTTTGTATACGAGCATAGTGAGATAAGGCAAGCTACAAGGTAGAGAGACTTGGCATATTCAAGATGGAAACGTTTCATTGTAACCTAACCTGGGTGACTAGAACAATTGTTTCTGTTTTGCTAAATTGATTCTCCTGTCTCATCAGCTTGTTTGTCGTAAGTTTTATACAGTAAATATTGACTATGAATTTCATTTGTATATTTACAGATTTTATGGTATCTCCTGTAAATACGGAGTACTATGTTTTTGGCAGGAGCTTAACGCATAAAGATGATGACACTGCTTTTTAATTTAGGTGTATAACGAAAAACGATGTATTTCTCTCCTACTGTGAAGTGAAGTCAAACTCGATAGGGTACGACAATATGTTTCCGAGGTATACTAAAATTCTACACGGACGAAAAAGGCTTTCATACTATGCAATAACATTTCAAATCAAATCAACACTAAGATTTCAATTCATTTATTATTGGCTCATTTGGCGTACCGTTATATTCACCGTTACTTTTGCGCGAAATAATGCTAGAAAATGATAATTGATAGTGCCTTTAGTCATTCGTAATTGCTATCTGAAGTGAAAAGATCGATTTAAAAGAGAGAACTTAGTCAGAACCATGAGAACTGAAATCTCCTTAAAAACGATTTAAGGAAAAATTAAATTTCACACATTGTTGGAAGACACCATACAACTATAAAGAAAATCGTAGATAAATTCAAAAACTCAATCAATTAGACATTTTCAAGCGGTCAGGCCTACCAAAACGATTAAATGAGAGGGATGCAAGATAAATTGTTTCCACGGTAAAAATATCCTGGCACAAGTACGGTGGGGATAGCTAAAAAGATCACAATAGAGACTGAGAAGTCCATAAGCGGCAGTACCGTAAGAAGAATTTTGCATAAAAGTAGGTTACTGGCCGCCGTCCTCGAAAGAAACCGTACATTTCGAAAGTAAATAAGCAGAAACGGCTTAGTTATTAATACGATGGTTGCTTTTTAACCAATCTATTGTCGAAGCACTTTTGCCATTCTGATTGAGATATATCCAAAACATGCATTTTGAACGCAACCACCGCTTCTTCAGATGTCGAAAACCGTTGACTTGTCCTTATATTTTTTACGCACGGAGATAAAAGGAATTCATTCGGTGCCAAGTCCGGACTACACGGCGGATGACAAATCAAATCGATGTTTTGAGTGCTCATAGTGAGCAGTGATCCGTCATCGATGGTTGGTTGTCCTGATTTCTTGGAAGACAACTGGCAAACAAATTGTTGTGTATTAGAATTGTCTGTTAAGCTTTGTTCTAGTGGTAGGATTGCGACAAGCCCAGTTTTCGCAAAAACAAAAAAACATTTGCTTTGGAAGTGCTGTGTGTGCGAACAACTTTTGTTGGATTCCAGTTCAGTCCATTGTGGTACCAACAGTGGTGAACTTGAAAACCTCATATAGTCGACTGTTGTTTACTTACGGGCTCATACGCGTAAATCAACGATTCATAACCAGTCACGATGTCATGACGTATTTCGAAGCACAGTGATCGTATTTTTGAAGCATTTCTTTCGACTAATCTACTCGAGCCTTTTTGTGGAATCGAACGCGATCACACTGGGTTTATTCAATATTGAACAACAACTGATTTTGCACGACCTTCACGAAATTCACTACCTCGCTTGAATTCACCATACCAACACAAATAGAGATCTGATTATGCTTTACGATAGAGCTGTCAGTTGGCAGATTACAATACTCTCGAATTAAAGAGGCCCTCGTAAGAAATAATTTTTCCCTTTGCATTCTTTTTGTAACCTTTAATAGTGTATTTGCAATGTAAAAGAATTAAACAATTGTTTTGGTATGCACTGCGGTTTCCTAATAGCCCTTTTAATCGTCATCATCATATTTTCGAACGGATAAGCTGTAATATTATTGAGTTAAATGTAAAAGATTGTGCACATTATAAGTGACGCTAAAAGCTCCATAGAATGTTGGACATTCCTCTAGATTTTTTTTAAATAATTTCTCTGCTCCTATTTTGTTTTTGCTACACATATGTGGACTGTATGTACAAGACAAACAAAGAAATCATTGTATTGTTTAATATCCAAAAAATCTTGTAAGAGAATTAGACTGGTGTACAGACAGAATTGCCGGAATTCTATAGCTTTCCACTTCGAATATTGCGAACTCCCGTGGAAGAGTGAAAAAAAAAATAAATAAACTATATAATCCATTAGCTTCCATGTAGTAACCATGTCAGCGTGTTTCCTCTAATATGTACACCCTCAAAACAATTGCATCTGTAACATTCTCACAAACATATTCTGCTTCAAGCATATCTTTTTTTAAAGCTCCGAATACACAATTGAATGTGCATTCCATTTGCATTTGTTTAGTCTTAAATATTTAACATTTTCGAGATTGATGAGGGAATTTCATTTATCCACATAAAAAATATGTCTCAACCAGAGTTCCATTTGTTATCATTTGATTCTCTCCATGTGTTACGTTGATGTCTCTTTATTTATCTCTGTTTGTATATCTTCATTTTTTCCGTCTGTAGGCTGTATTAGTTTTTCTGAGAGTAAACAGAATGATTAGAACTTGAAATAAAATATAAATGTTCTGTGTATCACAGGTGAAAATCATTCGTACCAACCTATATTCGATTACATAGAAAAGTTCAATCTATATTTTTATTTTGTACGTTTAGTTTTTGCTTTTCCAACCTAGCGTAATAAATTTCAAACACACAAATATAGTGCCTTACTAACGTGTTAATAAATTTTACGTGAAACAATTGGGATATAAAAGGATACCTGCAAACCATCCTGACCCTGAATCTATTTTAAATAGACTGAAACAATGCAATCCAGATCTACTAACAGCTGATTGGAAGGTTGGCCATTTGGATGGACCAAGACGGTATGCGGTGTTTATATTGGACATTCAGTCTTTGCCACATCTAGCAAAGTCGCAGGGCCGTGTATATTATGGCTTTAATTATATCCAAATGAAGGTATACAAAATCGATCAGCCAAAGGATTCCGAAATGGACAAGCCTCTGTCTGAAACAGAAATGTTTCTGCAATGTGCAAATGTGCAATTTTGTCATTTTAGAAATAGACAAATAGGTTAGGTTAGGTTATGTGGCAGCCCGATGTATCAGACTCACTTAGACTATTCAGTCCATTGTGATACCACAGTGGTGACCTTCTCTCCTATCACTGAGTGCTGCCCGATTCCATGTTAAGCTCAATGACAAGGGACCTCCTTTTTATAGCCGAGTCTGAACGGCGTTCCACATTCCAGTGAAACCACTTAGAGAAGCTTTGAAACCTTCAGAAATGTCACCAGCATTACTGAGGTGTGATAATCCACCACTGAAAAACTTTTTGGTGTTCGGTCGTAGCAGGAATTGAACCCACGACCTTGTGTATGCAAGGCGGGCATGCTAACCATTGCACCACGGTGGCTCCCAAAAAAAAAAATTTGGGTATCTTCAGTCTACATGGTACATGACAGGGAGATGCCTCTATGTACCGTTAGGACCCTGGTTGATAAACAAACTTGAAACTAATAGAATTTATCTTGCGTACTAACCTAGTAGTATGCAATAAAGGAGATGTACCAACATTCGTCTCTAAATCAGGCCTCTCCGGAACAGAATGGCAAGATATCTGAGTGGCAAGTTTTAAGGGAACATAGCTTCTAAGACCCTCGCTATACATGTTTCAAATTAGCAGTTCGTGCTTCAAGGCTTTCAACATCTCACTGAAAGCTGCATGCCCTAGAGGAAAACCAAGGGGGAAAAATCGATCGCCATGTTGATCTACGGAGTTAAGTAATATGAGGAAGTTGTGAAGAACGCTCTTTAAGAAAGCAACCAGAGCGGAGGATTGGGACGCTTAACAGATGAATCTGAGAGGGTATAAGCGAGAACTGAGAAGGGCTCAGCACAACTCTTGGAATGATGTAGCAGTATTGAGAATACGTATGAGGCTTGCAGACCACGGAAGGTACTAGCATCCACTAACTCCGCTCCAAGTTTCACTAAAACATCGGAGGACAATTGGACAACGTCCGGTGAGGAGACGCTGGAGATACTATTGGACACACATTTTCCTGGAAATAAGACGGTTGAACCAAGTTGTGGCGGTGCCAAAGATTTCCTGTCAAGGAAATTGTATCGGAATCTAAAACAAAATCCTCCGGATCTGATGGAATTACTCCGGAGTTACAAGCAGTGACTGACAGAATTACCCCTTGCTTGTATATAAAATATGTATCAACTCAGCATATATTCCAGGAAAGTGGAGGGAAACAAAAGTCGTTTTCATACCTAAAGCGGGAGAATCCTTTCACTCGAGTGCGAAGCATTTCCGATCAATCAGCTTATCTTCATTCCTTCTTAAGACTCTTGAGAGGATGATAGAGGATGAACGAATGGCGTTCTTGTGTATCTCAGGTGCATTCAGTAAGACAGGAACAGTTTCCCTTATTGTCATGCCGAATTTATTACCTTTAGACATATTTGGTTTGGTTTGGTTTAGTTAGGTGGCAGCCTGATGTATCAGGCTCACTTAGACAATTCGGTCCATTGTGATACCACATTGGTGAACTTCTCTCTTATCACTGAGTGCTGCCCGATTCCATGTTAAGCTCAATGACAAGGGACCTCCTTTTTATAGCCGAGTCCGAACGGCGTTCCACATTGCTCAAAACCGGCGGACCGGTTTTTCGTTTCGCACCGATTGTCGGTTTTGTATAAAATCCCATTTTGGTGGACCGGTACAACCGGTATTTTTAATATCATAAAAACCGGTTTTCGGTTTTTTATTTTCGAATGTATTTTCTGCGCACTTCCAATTCGTTTCTGAACACTACCAACATAGTATTCGTCCAATATGTCAAATAAAATACGTTGGTTTTCTAAAGAAATCCCAAAGGTATTTCAATGAAATATAAGCAAATCGTGCTTGTTAAAATTAGGAGCGTATATTTTGTCAACAAAATCTATGATATTTCTTACGTTATTATAATTCGACTTAATTTTACATTTCTGTAGAAAATGACCTCTGTGAATATTTTGAAAAATAACAAAATGATTCTTCGAAAGCCAAATGCAGTATGTACAAGAAAATTTTTAGTTGTCAACACCGTATTTAATATAACATTTCAGAAATATTCACAAACAGCAAATGGAACCAAAAAATAAAAAAAATCCAACATTTTAATGTTTATCTACAGTATTGTTACCGCAATTGCAACCAAGGAATTTCATTTTTACATTAAAACATTAAAGTATTTTTCCTTCATTTATATTAAATTAAGCTACTTTTGGGAAAAACCGGTTGGACCGGTTATGCCGATTATTTATTTTTTGAAACACCGCCCACCGGTTTTAAAGAATGGCCCGGTTTTTTAGACGCGAGAAAAATCGACTTTAAAAAACGGTTTTTTGATCACTCTACATATTAGCCAAACAGTCAGCAGAAACAACGGTTGCGTGATATCGATGTAGTCGGAAAAACGCACGGTCACAGCTCGGTCTTCAAATTAATGACAGATGTGCCAAACGTAGTGACTTACTCTCTGGCGAAACCGCTTTTCGACAAAAAGTTTGAAACTATTCACAATAGTGTGTCGTGGAGCATACAAACCCTGGGAATAAACGTTATATAAATTTCTACACCGATGACTCAGAATTGAATGGACAAGTGGGTTTCGGAGTATATTCTAAAGACCTGGAACTTCGAATAGAGAAACGATTACCCAATCACTGCTGTGTTTTTCAGGCAGAAATACTAGCAGTAAAAGAGGTGGTAAATTGGCTGAGAATTAATGTTCCAACAAATGTTGGCATTAATATATACTTAGACAGTCAACCTGCAATAAAATCCTTGGACTCTGTGTTCCTTACCTCGAAAACGGCCATTAATTGCCGCAAATCTCCAATATTTACCTAGTATGTGTGCCTGGCCACAGGAACATACCAGGGAACGGCGAAGCGACTGAGTTAGCAAGGCTAGGAACTATCTTACTTATTCCAGGGGAACTTGAATCTGTTGGTGTGCTTCTGACTTTCTGCAAGCTTATACTGCGTTAAAAGGCTATTATGATGGCGAATGTCCGATGGGAGAATTACAAGGGTTGCAACGACACTAAGCAAATATGGCCCCATCTAAACTTAAACCGCACACTAGATATGTTAGTGTTTTCAAGACGTAGATATCACTCCTGATATATGCTATAACGGGTCGCTGCCTTATAGGTGAGTTTGGCGCGAAGTATAAAGACTACTACATGAGCTGTCGTGATGCTGAGGAAAAGGAATCGAAAATCTCTTGTCTGAGTGTCCTGCATTTTGTGTAAGGCGCCAGCGAATTTAAAGTACTGGCGGACCTGGAAAATGTTAACTTAAGCAGTCTACTAATGTGTTTGGAACAATCTGGTTGGTTCAGCAGAAGAAAATAATCGAGTAGGTGCAGTGGTTAAAACTAGAAGTGCCCATATGTAATAGGTACTTTTAGTTAATGTGGTATCACAATGGACTGAATAGTCTAAGTGAGCTGCAACTTTAACCTAACCTAACCTTTCCTACATTGTGACCAAACTGGGATGGCACTAGGGACTAGTCTTGCACCGGTCCTGGGGTTGATCCATTTCCTGTAGGGTTATTCATTTTTTGCGGGGTAAATTTTCTCACGCTCATTCAAAATATTCCTACTATTTGGAAAAATATTTTTGGCAAACCATATTAAGAAATTGGTTTCAATTAATCTATTTGTTAGTATATATTTTCAACAAAGTGCATCAGTACTTGATTTCACACACTTATGATGATACTAGAAAATATATAATTATGGAAATATTTTCGCATGTTGGATGTAGTTACTAATCGATAGGTACACTAAAAAATGAACGCAGCAGGAACGAAATGTAGGTTAATTTTAGAAAATTTTATCTAATCTATATTACAAACTCCAATATCACAAAACTAAAATATTTTTGTTGAAGAAAAAAATTGGAGTTCAAAATTACAAACATGACTTTAAAGCCATACGCAGTTCAATACGTCAGCATTTGTGGTAAAGTTTAAAATTTTTTAATAAATTATGATGATAAATTCGGTGGGAAATACGAATTACGTACACAAAAAATTGTTGAAGTCAAGAACATTTTCTCATATTGGAGAAATCTTTACTAAAACATAATAAATTCTATCAACTAAAATAGAGTTGAATTGACATTAGTGCCCTGGAGGGCTCTCTTTTTTTAGAGTGTAGTAATAACCTCTTCTAAAGCGAATTATTCTTAGTTAATAGGACCAAACTAGCTAATTTAATAGAATATTTTTCAACAAAGTGGACAAATTAAGTAATCAACGGTACAACAAAACAAACCTGTATATACCTAAGAAATCATTCGTATTTTAGAAACCAATTTTCTACAAGCATCATCCAAATCAATTAATATAGAAAATTAACACAGTTTATGACAATTAACAATGTCAACAAACAAGCCGTCAAGAAAAGCAATCAAAACAAATGACAAAACCAAAAGACACTGAAACGGGAATCGCTCGATAAATTACAAATAATCAAAAAATAGGTGGAAACAACAACTCGATAAAATCATTGTAAATAGTTGGATTAAAGCAATTTATTAAAAATAAATACCATTTATTTAAAATCTCTTGACTGGACAAATAAAAACACGGCTGACAACTGAAAGAGTTGGAAAGATTTTTTATACTGAGAATATATTTAAAATAAACAAACACAGTGCACTCGCGGTAACATGAACACCGCCTAACGTGAATACGCTTTTTCTTACACTAACTACTTCGTAAAGGTGAGTATTAAGTTCGAGTTTAGCCGCTAAAATCGTAATTTTTTTCATTATAGTGAAAACTAAATCAGTAAAAAAGGCATAAAATAAACATATTTGTTGCAGATTTCATTACAACTTGATGGGAAATAGCCCAAAGCAAATTTTCACAAAGTTTGTATTCCATAAAATGGATTATTAAAGAAAAGTAATCGTGAAAAATGACGATTTTAGCGGCTAAACTCGAACTTAATACCCACCTTTATGCAGAAAAACATGAAATTTGACGTTATAAGCAGATTCACAATGCCAAATACAATTTCAAATACACCTACGGAATTTTTTAATGATCTAGTTTTAGTTGATCTAGTTTTTTCGTGAATTTTAATTATTAATTTAAATTACTTTATAATTACGTACCCACTGATGGTTTTCCTTTTTATTTTTTTCATGAAATTAAATTACCCCAGCAAAAAAAGCGTCGCCAAAAAAGTAATGAAAATGTTCTTTTTCGATCCGGAAGTTGTGCCAAATTGACGCAGAAGCGATGAATTTAACATGGGCTTGTCATAGGATGGAAGTCCTCCATTTCAACAGCCGTTGCACTGAATTTGCATCACTTCTTTAGGTTTGATCCGAATTCAATTTTTTGGATGTAAATTAAAAAATTCTGTGATATTTTGTCAAATAAATAATTTTTATAATTTTTTATAATTTTTAATGGATTCTAACGCTTGTCGGAAACGTTTGACCTCAAATATTTTCAAAAATTCACAATTTTTTCAGAATGGATTTAGCATTTTTCTCGACAAAATTTAAATGATTTGTACCATTTTATGAATTCTTACACTGTTTTTAACCTATTTGAAATAAAAAAAGTTAAAGTTATCCATTAAAAGTATGAAAAAACCAAGTTATAAAAAATTGAATTAAAAGAACTTCCTGGGTAGTTAAAATAAAGAACATCATTGGAAGTGCTTCTTCTGGAAGTGCTTTTAAAGTTGTGCCTTTGGAAGAACTTCCAACTTTGTTTGCTGGGACGTTTTTAATATTACTATGGGTTTTGTTTAATTAAAAATCACTCATTCGAATGTCTAGGGATTTATTTTGTAAGTTTATTTAAAATTTGATAAGGATGTAATGAAATAGAGAAAAGTGAAAAAATAATGCGGATACGTCTGTCTTCTTTGGCGTCACGATTAACACTGAGGCAATGAGTTGCAGTTGTGGATGACTGCGCTCATTTTTCGATTCCCACATCTCGGCCATCCTGCGAACTAGAAATCATGGGCATCAGGTCTTCATCGTCATCAGTATCATCTGGCCATGGCTTCATATACTCGGCACATGTCGTTGTCTGGTTGGGACCATCGCTTTTCCCGCACTTGACCACATCATAAGTATCTTTCGGCTTGACTTTGACCACACGATATGGGCCCAAAAACTTCGGACGTAGCTTCAAACCACCTCCAAGTTGTGTCCTTTTAATGGCGACAATTTCACCAATTTTGTACTGTCGCGCTGGTTTACGACGTAAGTTGTAGTTTCGTCTATTCTCTGATTGTACCTCCAAAATCTGCTGTTTGGCTGCAAGGCGTATTTGGTCGCGATTGTCATTATGAAGACTCATCAATTCTTGCTCTAAAAGTTCCTTGAGCCTAAAATCTTCTTTTCTGCGCATTTGGGTACCAATCAACACCTCAAATGGAGTTGTACCAACACTTCGATTATATGTGGAATTAATTATACGTTGTACGTCTCCGACATATTTATAGCACTTGGTTGGGTCCTTCAGACTTAGTTTTGATAACACCGCTACGATTACGCTATTTAATCGTTCGATTTGGCCATTGGCTCTGGGCAAACCTGTTGTTATTTTCATATGATGTATGCCTTCGTCGTTACAGTAGGTTCTGAAATCTTCACTCGTGAAAGCTGAACCTCGATCTGATATGATGTTATTTGGGTTTCCGAAGATTAAACTTTGTTGTTGTAGTTTAGTTATAGCATCTTTCGCCGACGTGGTTTTGGTAGGATATAACCAACAAAACTTAGTGAAAGCGTCGATAACTGCAAAAATATGGTTGTACATCTTATGAGTGGATTCTAACGGTCCTAAATAGTCAATATGATAGGTGTGTAAAGGTGTGTCATCTTTCGGGATAGGATGAAGTTCACCTTCTTGTTTGCCTCTCTTCCTATTAGTTACTAGACATGGTATACAGTTGGATATCACCCGTTGAATTTTCTCGTCTAACTTAGGGATGTAATAATCCTTTCGAAGAAGCTCCTTGGTTATCTTCGTTGAAAAATGGCCTTGTTCATGTGCATTCTTGATTATATCAATTTGGATCCCTTTAGGCACCACCAATATTTCTTCGTCATCACCTTTTAAGACATAGCCGTCATATTCGTCTTCGTTGCGCAGTATATGCCTTATTGCCATTAAGTCGTCATCTTTTTGTTGGAGTCGTTCTATCTTGGATGTTAGACTGTCTTCAGCGATAATCATGATTGGGTTTCGACTTAGGGCGTCTACGTGACGCATTTGCGTACCTGGTCTGTGCTCGACAAAATAATCATACTCCTGAAGAGCCATAATCCATCGTGCCACCCTGGTCGGAACATCTTTCTTCTCTATAGTCTTGGTTAGAGCGTTACAGTCAGTGACTAATTTGAATCGCGTGCCAATCAGATATACTCGGAACTTATTTAAAGCTTGTATAACCGCCAAAACTTCGAGTTCGTAACTGCAATACTTCCTTTCTTGATCGGTTGTCTTTTTGCTCATGTAATAAACTGGATGTAATTTATCATCATCGGGAGACTTCTGTAGTAAAACTGCTCCATATCCGTCGATCGATGCGTCTGTATGCAGTTCTGTTTCGTGATTTTGATTGAAGATTTTGAGAACTGGATGAGATGCTAGTTTTTCCTTAAGTTGTTTGAACGATCTCATTTGTTCGGGACCAAAATTAAATACTACGCCATTCTTCTTCAAATCCGATAGTGGTTTTGAGATTAAGGAAAAGTTCGGTATAAACTTCCGAAAATAGCCCGCAAGTCCCAAAAAACTTTCAATCTCCTTTAAATTTCTTGGTTGTGGAAATTGAATCATTGCAGCTGTCTTATCCGGAGAAGGTGAGATCTTCTTATTCTCAATCACATGCCCAAGAAATTCGATTCTACGTTTGAAAAATTTACACTTCTTAATGTTTATGTCCAATCCAAAATCCTGGCAAAGTTGCAATACTTTTTCCAAATTTAACAATGCTTCTTCTTCGTTACGTGCTGGGATTATAACGTCGTCAACGTACGGTAGGGCAATGCCTTCACGGTTAAAATTTCGAAAAATAGCATTTATGTGTCGTTAAAATACAGCCGGGGAATTGGAAAGTCCAAACGGTACTTTCAAAAATTGATAAGTGCCATTATGTGTTACGAATGCCGTGTATTTTTTGCTTTCCTCATTAACGGGGACGTGAAAGAAACCATTGCGCAAGTCAATAGTACTGAAGATTACGGCGTCTTGCAATCTATCAAGTTGATCTTCAATAAGCGGTAACGGGAAACGATCCTTCACAATGACCTTGTTTAGTCTTCGATAGTCGACGCATAATCTAGACGATCCGTTACGCTTTTTCGTCAATACAACTGGACTACAGAACTCCGACTCGGATGGTTCTATCACCCCTTCGGCCAGCCACAGGTCTATTTGGTTTTCAACTATCTGACGTTCCATCAATGGTAGTCGTCTTGGGTTACAATAAAGTGGGCTTTCATCGCTGAGAGTAATTCGCATTTCTACCTTGGTCGTTTTTGTCTTATTGGGTCTGTAATTCAAAATCATGTTAGTTACCTTTTCTTTCGCACTGTCACTGGCTAAATCATCCACATCGATATCCGCTGAATTTTCAATTGCGTCTATTGCCATGATGTTAAAAGTTTCGTCGCACTCCTCGTTCGCCAACTTATTAATCTTGATACCATTCGGCGTTATAACAATTTCAGCAAAGTAACTTAAATCAGCACCAATTATGATTTCAGTGTTTATGCATGTGTGTTCTACAACATGGAATACCAATTCGTATTTTTCACCGTCAATGCCAACATAAAATTTCGAATTGCCAATCGGTTTAACCCGGATTCCAGATCCGTTTCCAAAACCGACCAAATGAAAGTTCGATTTAGAAAGTTTGGGTTTATTTAATGAATTGTAAATGTCCTTACTCATAATATTAAATTTGCTACCCGTATCAAATAGAGCTTTAAATTCCCGACCGGATATTTCCACGTTTATGTTCATATCATTGTCCGATACAATTCTTCGTACAGCACTGTCTTGTTTCGAAGGGCAATCTTTTGATATGTGACCATACTTATTACAACATTTTAACATTATTAAAACATTTTGTACCCTTCGACGCGTTTTTACAATCTTTAGACAAATGGCCCTTTCCGCCACAATTGAAACATAGGGTGTCACTTTTTCAGATTTTCGATTATTTTTCGTATTTACAGATTGGGTGACTTTTACACTGTCCTTTTGTTTAAAATCATTTTGCATTTGTTCGTATATGCGTAGCTTCTTTTTGAACTCACTTAGATCTTCAGCGCCGTACAAAACAGCTTTATTGGTAACCGAATCCGTAATGCCGTTTATAACATATTGCATCAACGCACTATCTTCCACGTTACCTTGAGATGCTATTTCTTTCATGCGGAGGAAATATTCCTGGATGTTTTCATCTTTCAAAATTTTTCTCCCTGTTAACATTTTGTGGATTTGAGCGCTGTTCACTGTTGTACCGAATTCATCTAAGAGGGTCTTTTTCAGCATACGCCACGATGTTACACCTCTTTCACTTGAGATTAATAATTTAGCTAAACCTCTCAAATACCTTTTAGCAAAAATAAACATTTGGAACTCGTCCCAGTGCATAATTGTGGCGTTCTCTTCGAACTCCTCAATCCAAGCTCCGACAGATAAATCACCGCTGCCGTCGAACGTTCTGATTGTGTCTTCTATGTCTCTGAAGTTCATTGTAAATCTTGGTACATCATAATATGTTTCGTTGTTTTGTCTCATTGGCATAGCACTATTTTGTGTTCTGTTGGCATCGCCTCTATCGTTTTCATTTGCTTGTGTTCGTGCAATACCACTTCGGTAACTCCGCTGCATTTCATTACTATCGTCTTCATTTGCTCTCATTATGTCTCGTCTTTCCTTGTTACCACGCACACCATCACCACCACATGCCATGCTCATACTTCTAGTCAACAACGTTAGATTATGCTCATCGTCCACCAATGTCTTTTCATCTTCACTACTACCATCATCATCAGCTTGACTCTCGTCGTCAGTTTGATCATCATCGTCGTCTTCTTTGTTGCTACTCAAAAGCATACCTTTTTTCAAATTTGCCATTACATGTGTATGTAAATCATCAACGTCGTAGTTCAAACACAGTAGTGTACAAATTGAAACCAAGTCCGTCGTGCGTATGTTATTTTTCACATATACAAGCGTCTGCTTGTACTCTTCACTACATTCATCAAATTCAAACCCTTAAAACATGCGAATTCGTTGCCGGTTTGATCTGTCTCCTTCGCTTTTAAATAAGAATCTGTGTAAGGCCGTCGTCGTTGCGCGTTTGGCCGTTTTCAAATTATTGCGAACTGCTTCAAAATCTCCGAGAGTAGGCATTGTATGTGTGTGTATGTTCTCACTCGCTGAGGATTTTTTCTCTCACACACAAGTGTATATGTAGCGTCGTCGTCGTTGTATGCGTGGCAAACGAAGTTATAAAACTGCAAGAAAATGAATTTCACAATCACTTTTCTCCTTTTATTCTTAAATATTTCGGTTGAGCCGCCAATTTTATGGGTTTTGTTTAATTAAAAATCACTTATTCGAATGTCTAGGGATTTATTTTGTAAGTTTATTTAAAATTTGATAAGGATATAATGAAATAGAGAAAAGTGAAAAAATAATGCGGATACGTCTGTCTTCTTTGGCGTCACGATTAACACTGAGGCAATGAGTTGCAGTTGTGGATGACTGCGCTCATTTTTCGATTCCCACATTACTAATAACAAAAATAAAAGACTATCACGCTAGAACGTGTAAAACTCCCGAATATGGCTATGTTTTGTTCTGAAATTCGCTGAAGTTCGCTAATGTAAACATTTTCACTAATGTGAACTCTTGGTTTTAATTGGTTCACGTTACCGCTAGTGCACTAATTTCCACTTGCCAGCAAACGTATTATTTAGTTAACCAGTCAGAAATTCCTGATGGTTATAAATATTGAGCGTTGTAACAGCGTTGGAAGCTAACGATGAAGCAACGCTTGCTAAACAAATTAAATTAATTGACGGTTTTTTAAAAAATATATTTTCCGCAAAATTATCGTGGAAAATGCATCAATGTTTAATGGTTTTTAATGAGTAATGGAGGTATTATTGTTGATATCATAGCTTGGGAGTAATGGTTAGTAATCCTAATGATTAGCAATTGGATTAGAAATTTTATTTGGTTGAAAAATTGATTAATTATGATTAGTTAGCCATTTTTGACGATTACTAATTGATTAGATTAGAAATAATCAAAAAATCTAATCACAATTAGTGACGATTAGCATTTCTAATCAAATCTAATCAAAACTAATCAAAAAATAATTGATTAGATTTCTTAATAATTTTTGATTAGATTTGATTAGATCAACTATTTTTTACTATTTTTGTGAAAAGAAAGTATTTATCATATTTGTTGCTATATTTACATAATATAACAGTTTTTCAATATTGTATAAAATTGCATACGTTGCACCCTGTTCTTTAAATAAACACTACACAAAGCTGCTTATATACAATTCACAAAAAATTGGCATAAGACTTCATTAATACCAACTTTTCAAAAGAAAAGTCTGACAATGAATTTCGTCTTGGAGTATTGATGATGAGCTGAACCTAAAAGGCTCTGGATGACTTCTGAGGATTTTATTTTATGTAAATATAGCAACAAATATGACAAATAAATATTTTCTTTTCACAAAAATAGTTAAAAATAGTTGATCTAATCTAATCTAATCAAAAATTATTTCGAAATCTAATCAATTATTTTTTTGATTAGATTTGATTAGAAATGCTAATCGTCACTAATTGTGATTAGATTTTTGATTATTTCTAATCTAATCAATTAGTAATCTGAAAGTTGTATCTAAATTCAATTCAATTCTAATGATTAAATTATTTAATTTTTCTAATCGTAATGATTTCTAATTGTAATCGAAATTCCCAAGCTATGGTTGATATGAATTGATATAACTTTTTTCCTTATTCTAGTTCATTTAACCACCGTGGTGCAATACTTGCCTTGCAAACACAAGATCGTGTTCGGTCGATTCCTGCTTCGACCGAACACCAAAAAGTTTTTCAGCGGTGGATTATCCCACCTCAGTAATGCTGGTGACATTTCCGTGTGTTTCAAAGTGGTTCGACGCCGTTCGGACTCGTCTATAAAGAGGAGGTCCCTTGTCAATGAGCTTAACCTTGGAATCGGGTAGCACTCAGTGATAAGAGAGAAGTTCACCACTGAAAACTTCTACTAAATACTGTCATCCACAATCGAATTACTTGGGTTGTAGTAATAGTAAAATGGCAAGGTATCTTAAAAGTTCTTAACATCATTAATATGGGGGGCTATATATAATTATGGACCGATATAGATAAATTTTTGCATGATTATGAAAGACTCTATAGTAACACCAAGTGCCAGATTTCAACCCTTTCGGATGAAATTTGCTTCTCTAAGAGGCAAACGAAATGTGGTAGTCGGTTTATATGGTGGCTATACGTAAAAGTGGTCCGATATTGCCCATTTCGACATCCGACCTACAGCAATAACAACTCCTTATGCCAATTTTCAAGTCGATAGCTTATTTCTTTCGGAAGATAGTGTGATTTCAACAGACGGACGGACGTGGCTAGATCGACTCAGAATTTCACCACGACCCAGAATATATATACTTTATGGTCTTAGAGCAATATTTCGATGTGTTGCAAACGGAATGACTAAGTTAATATACCGCCATCCTATGGTGGATGTATTAAAGTAAAGGAAACTTTCACAAAACACAAATATAAATATAACAATAAAATATTCAACGTATTTTGTTTTGTTTAATTTTTTATTGGTTGTAAAAACCATCGATACACCGTAAAACGATGTTATCATTTTGGGGTTGTCAAAGCGTTCGTTCACATCGGAAAAGCGTATAAAATATTGTTTTCATGATGCTTTGAAAACATTGTTAAATACAATCGATACACCGTAGAAAGATGTTGATCATTTTGGGATTGTAACAACGCTTTTTCCCACCGTGTATCAACCGTTTACAATGCTTTTACAACGCTTTTCCGATGGTTTTTTCTGACTGGTTACTTACAGGATCCTCCGATTTGATTTCAAAGACCATTTTTAATATCCTAAGACATTAAAACGTCATATTGAAGTATTTCAAAATTCTTTTATAATAATAATATTTTGCGATTTTTACTCAAAAGCAATTTGCATAATTTAGGTTAGGTTAGGTGGCAGCTTGATATATCAGACTCACTTAGACTATTCAGTCCATTGTGATACCACAGTGGTGAACTTCTCTCTTATCATTGAGTGCTGCCCGATTCCATGTTAAGCTCAATGACAAGGGACCTCCTTTTTATAGCCGAGTCTGAACGGCGTTTCACATTGCTTTGAAACCACTTTGAGAAGGTTTGAAACACTCAGAAATGTCACCAGCATTATTGAGAGGAGATAATCCACCACTGAAAAACTGTTTTTGGTATTGTACAATTGAGCAAATTCACAGACTAGTTGAGGCAATTAACAATGCATTCGAGTCTAAAAAGTTCTGTACAGCTGCTTTCCTCGATATATCCCAAGCATTTGTTAAAGTCTGGCACGAAGTTCTTCTTTACAAGATCAAGAAAATGCTACCAATAAATTACTATATGTTTATATCATTGTACATTCAAAAACGGCACTTTTATGTTCAAGAAGCTGGTGTAATGAGTCTCATTAAAGATATTCGGGCCGGCGTACCTCAAGGCAGTGTACTCGGTCCCCTACTCTATATTTTATTCACATCGGACATCCCGAAATCCTCGAAAGCTATTATTGGAACATTTGCTGATGATACAGCGATACTGGCTGTAGACAAAAATGAAACAAATGCAAGCAATACTCTCCAGAACTATTTGAATACTTTATCCTTATGGCTCAGCAAATGGCGTATAAAAGCAAATGAATCTAAATCAACCCAGGTAACATTTACTTTAAAAACTGAAATGGAGAAAGCATGTAGAGATTAAAAGAAAAGCTGTTGATATCTAATTCAATAAAATAAAATCCCTAATTGGTTACCGATCTAATAAAATGTGTGGTTACGGCATTCAATTTTGGGGAACCGCTTCAAATACAAATATAAAAGTGCTACAACAGTTTCAATCGAAGGTATTAGGTTAGGTTAGTTTAGGTTAAAGTGGCAGCCCGATTAAGATTCAGGCTCACTTAGACTATTCAGTCCATTGTGATACCACATTAACTAAAAGTACCTATTACATATGGGCACTTCTAGTTTTAACCGCTGAACCTTCTTGATTATTTTTCTTTGTTGAACCAACCAGATTGTTCCAAAAACATTAGCAGACTGCTTAAGTTAACGTTTTCCAGATCCGCCAGTAATCTGAAGCTATATGCTCCTAAAAGTTGCTTGCGCTTTACACAAAATGCAGGACACTCACACAAGAGGTGTTTAATTGATTCTTTTTCCTCCGCATCATGACAGCTCATACAATAGTCATTATACTTCGCGCCAATAGTTTTTGCAAAATCGCCTATCAGGCAGCGACCCGTTATAGCAGATATCAGGAGTGATATCTGACGTCTCGAGAACATTAGCATATCTAGTGTGCGGTTTAAGTTGAATGGGGCCATATTTGCTTGGTGTCGTTACAACCCTTGCAATTCTCCCATCGAACATTTGCCATCATAACAGCCTTCTCACGCAGCATGAGCTTGCATGTAGCTAGGGGCATACTAACAAATTCTAGTTCCCCTGGAATATGAAAGGTAGTCCCTAGCCTTGCCAACTCATCCGCTTCGCCGTTCCCCGGTATGTTCCTATGGCCAGGCACCCATATTAGGTGAATATTGTACTGCTCAGCCATCTCATTGAGAGATTTGCGGCAGTCGATGACCATTTTCGAGTTGAGCAACACAGAGTCCAAGGATTTTATTGCAGGTTGACTGTCTGAGTATATATTAAAGCCCACATTTTTGGAACATTACTTCTCAGCCAATTCGCCACCTCTCTTATTGCTAATATTTCAGCCTGAAAAACACTACAGTGATTAGGTAATCTTTTCGCTATTCGAAGTTCCAGATCATTAGAATATACTCCGAACCCCACTTGTCCATCCAATTTGGAGCCATCAGTGTAGAAATCTATATATTCTTTATTCCCCGGGGTCTGTGTGCACCACGCCTCACTGTTGGGGATTAAAGTCTCAAACTTTTTGTCGAAAAGTGGACTCGCCAAAGTGTAATCCACTACGTTAGGCACATCTGGCATTATTTTGAGGACAGAACTGTGACCGTAACCTTTTTCCGACCACAGCGATAGTTCGCGCAACCGCACAGCCGTTGTTGCAGCTGACTGTTTGGCCAAAATGTCTAAAGGCAATAGATGCAGCATGACATTAAGGGAATTTGTTCCTGTCTTGCTGAATGCGCCTGAAATACACAAACACGCCATACGCTGAACTTTATCTAAACAAGTCGGTTTCTGAAGTGCCGGCCACCAGGCTACAACACCATATACCATTATAGGTCTAACCACTGCCGTGTATAGCCAATGTACAATTTTTGGTTTTAGTCCCCACTTTTTTTCCTATTGCCTTTTTGCACGAGTACATCGCTACAGTTGCCTTTCTCGCCCTTTCTTCAATATTAAGCTTAAAGTTCAGCTTCCTATCCAAAATAACGCCAAGGTATTTTGCACAATCACCAAAGGGAATTTCAATACCCCCTAAGGAAATAGGCCTAACCGTGGGAGTTTTGCGATCTTTGCAGTACATGACTAATTCTGTCTTTGCAGGATTTACCCCAAGACCATTGTCTTTCGCCCATTTCTCTGTCATCCGGAGGGCCCTCTGAATAATATCTCTGATTGTGGATGGGAATTTTCCCCTGACTGCCAGAGCCACATCATCTGCGTATGCCACCACTTTTATCCTTTTTTTCTAGAGTAACCAGAAGGCTATTTATAGCAACATTCCAAAGAAGAGGTAATAGAACTCCTCCTTGGGGAGTGCCTCTGTTCACATACCTTTGTATGTTTGCTTGTCCTAGTGTGGCTGAAATACGTCTCTTCATTAGCAGTTCGTCTAACAGCCTGAGTATACATGGATCAACATTCAGAGTTGTCAGTCCATTTAATATCGAGCTCGGATGGACATTATTGGACGCCCCTTCGATGTCTAGAAACGCCACGATTGTGTATTCTTTGACAGATAGTGAGCTTTCAATAAAGCTGACTAGTTCATGTAATGCGGTCTCAGTAGACCTGCCCTTCGAGTATGCATGCTGTCGTTTCGAGAACAAACTTGAATCGATGCTAGTTCTAAGATACATATCTATCATCCTCTCCAGAGTCTTAAGTAGGAATGAGGATCAACTTTAGGTATGAAAACGACTTTTGTTTCCCTCCACTTTCTTGGGATATATGATAAGTTGATACAGCCTTTATATATCACCGACAACCAGGGGATAATTTTGTCAGTTACAGCTTGTAACTCCGCCGGAGTAATTCCATCAGGTCCGGGGGATTTGAATGGTCCAAAGCTATTTAGCGCCCATCTTATTCTAGTTTCCGATACAATCTCCTCGACAGGAAACGACCGCTGAGCAACTGTGGCACCGCCAGTACATGGTTCAACCTCCAGCGTCTCCTCACTGGACGTTGTCCAATTGCCCTCCGATGTTTTAATGAAACCTGGAGCGGAGTTGGTGGATGCTAGAACCTTCCGTAGTCTGGAAGCCTCGGACGTATTCTCAATACTGCTGCAGTAATCATTCCAAGAGTTATGCTGAGCCTTTCTCAGTTCTCGCTTGTATCCTCTCAGATTCCTCTTGTAAGCGTCCCAGTCCTCAGGGGCTCTGGTGGACTTTGCCTGGTTAAAGAGCTTCCTGCAGGATTTCCTCATATTACTTAATTCCGTAGACCACCAGGTGGTCGATGTTTCCCCCTTGGCTTTCCTCTAGGGCATGCAGCTTTCAGTGAGATGTTGAAGGCCTTAGTAATCCGCTCCACTGCCTGTTCGATATCTTGCACATTTCTCATATTTGTCTCTGTTATTTCCGGTATAATCATATTGAACGATTCCCTATACCTATTCCAGTCAGCTTTCCTAACATCAAACATCAAATTTGAAACTGATGTAGCGATGATCTGAGAAGCTGTGTTCACTTAAAACCTGCCACTCAGATATCATTTCATTCAGTTCTTGCGAGGCCAAGGTGATGTCCAAAACCTCTTGCCTGTTTTTAGTGACAAAGGTTGGGGCATCTCCCTTGTTGCAAACTACCAGATTAGTACGCAAAATAAACTCTATTAGCGACTCTCCCCTTGCATTAGTATCACTACTTCCCCATATACTATGATGTGCATTCGCATCGCATCCCATAATGAGTTTCGTCTTTGTTTTCAGTGACTCCTCCACTAAGGTCTTAACGGCATATGGAGGCATCTCCCTGTCATGTCCCATGTAGACCGAAGATACCCAATATTTGCATTTGGCTATTTCTAAACTGGCAACGACAGTGTCTGTATTGCACATTGAAGGAAGCAGAAACAAGTTGAGCTCGTTTTTAGCAATTATACAGCCTCGATTTACATCATTACCAGTATACTGCAATAGTTTGAACCCCGGAGTACTTAATTCACATATTTTGTTTCTATAAACATATGGTTCTTGAATAAGAACTATATCTATGTCCCCTTTCATCAGGAGAACTTTTAAGGCAGCACTTGCAGCCTTACAATGATGAAGATTTATCTGGAGGATCCGTAGGACCATCGAGATTTTCAACAACCGTCACATCAGCCGCTTCAATCGAGTCATCAAGAACGTTCTCTTCAGAGATCTCGGTGACTCTCGCAATAACCATAGGTTCAACTTTGGTGAGTTCTGAGGCAATAGAAACCTCCTCTCGCATACGCTGTCTATCCATGTCTTCAACTTTGGTATCTCCCTCGACTTCGCAAGAGGATCCGCTTACTTCTGATTCAGACAGAGGCTTGTCCATTTCTGAATCCTTTAGCTGATCGTTTTTATATACCTTCATTTGGATATAATGAAAGCCATAACATACACGGCCCTGGGATTTGCTAGATGTGGCAAAGACTGAGTGTTCGATATAAACACTGCATGCCGTCTTGGTCCATCCACTTCATCCAAACGGCCAACCTTCCAATCAGCTGTTGGAAGATCTGGATTGCATCGTTTCAGTTTATTTAAAATAGATTCAGGGTCAGAAGGGTTTACAGGTATCCACACATGTGCCGCTATGTCTTTCTTCTCGACTAACTCTAGAGCAGCTCCTTCCCAAACTTCACCAATTAGTATCAGAGCTGCTTTAAAACATTCTATAGACCTCTGGTCCTCAAATGCGACTAGCTTAAATCGTCCTTGATACCAACCAGCCTCTTGGTGTCGAGGATATGGGCCGGGAAACTTTTCCAGCACCTGTGAGTAGACGCCAGACAAAGCATTCTCAATTTCCCCCCATTTTTGCTTTGGAACCATACCGTCCAATGCTCCTTTATTTATGATAGCCATCACAAGGCTGTCTTTAGCAACTGAGGCAAACGATCTTTGATCCCTTTTGGAGGATGGCAGCTCATCCGGCGATCGTTCCCTTTTTCCAGTCTCAAGAATACCTTGAGCCCATTTTAAGGAATCGCTTTGTTTAGCCGACAGCGTGCTTGGGTCGACTGATCCTAACTTCTTTAGGATAAACAAAGCATTTCTGCGTTCCTTGAATCTCTTTCGTGAGGGATTACTTCTTTTTGATGTCGTTACCTTAGAAAAAGTTCGACTTGTCATAGTGTCGCCACCTGTCGACCCGTCTACAGGTCGACTAATTGGGCCTAACTCTTGGTCATTGCCCAGATTTATAACTCCAGTCGATACCCGTCCACTGGGCCCTGAAGTTAGCAAGCCAGTGGATGACTTGGAATTTCGCTGCATGGTGGCTTAATATCCCACCACACTTGAAGGTATTAAGAACAATAACAAATGAGCCCACGTACCTAACCAAACAACGTCTCCATGAAGAATTGAATATAAATACAGTGTAAGAAGAAATTGTATCTTAACGTACATAAAAAAGTAATGCTGGTGACATTTCTGAATGTTTCAAAGCTTCTCTGGTTGGTTTCACTGCAATGTCGTTCGACCAGGCTATAAAGAGGAGGTGCCTTGGCATTAATTTTTACATAGAATGGGACAGTAGTCGGTGATAAGGGAGAATTTCATCACCGTGGTATCATAATGGACTGAATGGCCTAAGTGAATAATCGGGCTGCCACTATACTTAACCTAACCTAAATCCAACAAAAGTTGCTCGCACACGAAGCGCTCCAAGCAAATGATCGCATTTTTTTTCCGAAAAAACAATAAAGCTATTTACGATGATTAATATTTGTTTTGTTCTTTAATCCCGAAATATAAAAAGCAATAATGACAAACTTTTGTAAGATATATGCAGTGATGGTTAGTTTAGGTTAAAGTGGCAGCCCGATTAAGTTTCAGGCTCACTTAGACTATTCAGTCCATTGTAATACCACTTTAACTAAAACTACCTATTACATATGGTCTCTTCTAGTTTTAAACGCTGAACCTTCTCCAAAAATAATAGTTAACGTTTTTCAGGTCCGCCAGTAATTTAAAGCTATATGCCCCTAAATTCGCTTACGTGTGACACAAAATACAGGACATTCACACAAAAGGTGTTTAATTGATTACTTTTCCTCCGCATCATGACAGCTCATACAGTAGTCAAACTTCGTGCCAATATTTTTCCAAAATTGTCTATCGGGCAACGACCCGTTATAGCAGATATCAGGAGTGATATCTGACGTCTTGATTACACTAGCATATCTGGTGTGCGGTTAAAGTTTAAAAGGGGTCATATTTACTTGGTGTCATAACAGCCTTCTCACGCAGTAAGAGCTTACAGGTAGCTAGAGGCATACCAACAGATACTAGATCCCCTGGAATATGTAAGGTAGTTCCTAGCCTTGCTAACTCATCCGCTCCGCAGTTCCACGGTATGTTCCTATGGCCAGGCACCCATATTAGGTGAATATTGGGCTGCTCAGCCATCTCGTTGAGAATTGCGTCAGTCGATGGCCGTTTTCGAGTTAAGGAACACAGAGTATATGCAGTGATGCCAACTCCCGAAAGGCAAAAAGCCCATTTTTATTATTATAAGTTCTAACACCCCAATTCTCATCACAAAAATTCTTTTATGCAAAAAGAAGAGCAAAAAACAACCTTCGCACTAGAATGTGGACAACTTTCTCACCAAGCACGTTTTGGGATTTGAAATACAAAAAATCAAGTTCACAAGTTTTCCTCCAAACACGTCGATTTTATAATTTAAACGCCCCTAATTTTGAATATGCTCTGACTGAACATACTCTTTTCAAAATATAAATTATTAAAATTATTAAAAAAAAAATCATAGAAAAACCAATAAACAAAGGCTTTGAAGAACATATGGATGTGAAAATAACTTAAAAATGTTTTCCCTTTGTGATCGCGGTATTTATTTGAACCAATGGTGCGTATATTTGAATTTAGAGTAAATGGGAACTTCCAACCGTCAAACTAAAACTTCTCAACTCGGTATGAACGGTGAAATGTTTTGGAAAAACGAATGAGGAAAATGAGTCAGTGGGAACATAGCTTTACATTGTCAGATAACTTTTAACCCTTTCACTACCGATGTCCACCTAGAAGGACATTCGAAAATTACACCAAATTCTATTTTCCCACTTAGTTTCGATTTATTTCTCGACGTTATTTTAAAGTAGAGGCTTCAATCTAAATAAGCTATACATATTTTCCATATTGGTGAGCACTAAAATACATTTTTATTAACTTCTTTAACAATAAACGAAAAATACGTAAATTTGAGACAATTTTTCTACTGTATGTTTCTAGTAAATGGGCATTTATACAAAAACTATAGCTGATACTTTTACGGTTTCTTTTTTGTATTTTTGCTCACACTGAGAAAGATATTACAGGCTAGATGTCGCTTATTTTCGTAAGGCCATTTAGTCACAATTCAAGAATCAAGTTTTCAGAAGAAGCTCATATAGCTCTTGAAGTAATTGAGGTAGGTTCTCAAAATGACAATTTTTGTTCTACATGCTGTTAGTACAAGTAAAAACAGAAGAAAAATTAAAGTTTTTAATATTAGGTTTATTTCGGTAGTGAAAGGGTTAAAATAGGTATTGATTTGAAGCAATTTTAAAATTATGAATCTTTATCAAAAATCGATCTGTTCGATGTTCGATGTACGTTGTACACTGATTTATATTTTAATGCTTATTTGAATTTCATTTCCATTCATTCACTTTGATCAGTAAAGAATTCTTCGAAAAATTTGAAATGTTTTTCAGAGGATAAAATAAATTTATCGATATTAAATATGGAAATCCTGTTGTCGCAAGACTTTTCAAAAGAATACCTAAATTGGAAAATCCAATACATGCTTCCCAGCAAAAAAATGGAAGTTGTTCCACAAAGATTTCTGTTTAAGCACATACTAGAATTATTCACTATTTTTTACCATTTCCGGTGAAGTTCTATACGCTATTTGGACAATTAAATATAAAAAAAAATTAAAAATCAATAAAAAGGAAAAAACGTTTATTACACATTTTGTACCTTTTTCTAGTACTAGCTAGTTGAAACAAAACTTTGTAATGTAGAAAAAATTGATTGTGTTGTGCAAATTGAAAACTACACTCAAAAAAACGTGAACCCTAGGTTAGGTTAGGTTATGTGGCAGCCCGATGTATCAGGCTCACTTAGACTATTCAGTCCATTGTGATACCACAGTGGTGAACGTGAACCCTATATTTCACTAAACTCTATTTTAGTTAATGGAATTATTACTTTTTAAAAAAATTTCCATGACTTTAATATTTTTTTACATTACATTAGTTATATTAACTAAAGCAGAGGAAAAAATGATACACAAATGAAGCATAAAGATTAACTAAATTCGTGACTCCCACAAAATAGTTCGAATTTCTTAAAATTTGTATATTTTACCAATAATGCGCCCATCTTGAACTTCGTATGTCACTTAAGACATTCTTGCAATTTTGAACTCCAATTTTTTCCTTCAAACTACAAAATTTTCTTTAACTAGTGAAAAAAATTAATTTAGTCTAATAAAGTTTCTTTAATTTGTCGAAAATTATTTACTTATTTTTGTGATATCGGCGTGATGTCAACGTGTAATACTGTTATACTGTTTAGTTAAAATTTTCTAAAAATAATCGAAATTTTCTAAAATTAACCAAAATCTTTCTTCTTGGTGGGTTCACTGTTTGTTCAGTGTATGTATGTAAAATGCCAAATAATTTAAAAGTAGTACGAGTAGTATAGTAATTTGTGAAAAGTAAAAAAATCTATTGCTATTTCCAGTACTAGTGTTTGATTTAGTATCATACATGTACGATTAGATATGGTCCAATATATGCTAGATGCAATTGGATATGATGCCATATATGAATATATACATTTATATCTTATTATATATTGTTTATATAATTAGATATAACAATATATATATATGCTGAGATCTGACATTATATCTACACAGAAAAAAGTTTCACGAAAATTTTTCCAATTAAAATTTTAATTGAGTTTTAAAAAATATTCAATTAAAAATTTAATTGATTCAACAAATTTTTTAATTGAAACAAAAATCAATCACAAAAATTAATAGTATCAATTAATTTTTTAATTGGATCAATTAATTTTTTAATTGGCCTTCAATTAATTTTTTAATTGATACTATCATTTCTGTGATTGAAGACGTTTCAATTAAAAAATTAATTGGATCAATTAATTTCGTGATTGAACCAGAAAAAATGTTTTTTGTGTGTAATCATATATAACAAATATATGTCATATCTATGTATATCTACCCAGTCAGAAAAAAAAACCATCGGAAAAGCGTTGTAAAAACGTTGTGAACGGTTGATACACGGTGGGAAAAAGCGTTGTTACAACCCCAAAATGATAACATCATTCCACGGTGTATCGATTGTATTTAACAACGTTTTCAAAGCGTGAAACAATATTTTATACGCTTTTCCGATGGTTTAACGAACGCTTTCACAACCCCAAAATGATAACATCGTTATACGGTGTATCGATGGTTTTTACAACCATTAAAAAGCACTGAAAATAAAAACAATATTTCATACGTCTTTCCAATTGTTTCTAGAATGCTTTAGGAGGAGGTTATAATTATAGTTTTACCGTACCTTAAAACCGCTATTGAAAAAATATTGAATATTTTATTATATTTATATTAGTGTTTTACACTTTACAAAGTAACATCAGAAAACTTGACAATTAACAATTAATAGGAAAACTACATAATTAAGATTAAGATTGACATTTCTAATTGGTAAAAAAATTATTTTAATATGGTCAAAATAATATAATTTACTTGTTTCAGTAAAAATATCCTAAACTTGAAGAAAAACTGCCTATATAACAGGTTGTCTGATAAGTCCCCGGTCTGACACATATATGGCGTCGCTAGTATTAAATGCATATTATTTTTATATAGTACCAACCTTCAAATGATTCGTGTCAAAATTTGACGTCTGTAAGTCAATTAGTTTGTGAGCGTCTTTTGTGAAGCAATTTTTGTTATTGTGAAAAAATGGAAAAAAAGAATTTCGTGTTTTGATAAAATACTGTTTTCTGAAGGGAAAAAATACGGTGGAAGCAAAAACTTGGCTTGATGAGTTTCCGGACTCTGCCCCAGGGAAATCAACAATAATTGATTGGTATGCAAAACTCAAGCGTTGTGAAATGAGCATGGTGAACTCAGTGGACGCCCGAAAGAGGTGGTTACCGACGAAAACATCAAAAAAATCCACAAAATGATTTTGAATGACCGTAAAATGAAGTTGATCGAGATAGCAGAGGCCTTAAAGATATCAAAGGAACGTGTTGGTCATATTATTCATCAATATTTGGATATGCGGAAACTCTGTGCAAAATGGGTGCCGCGCAAGCTCACATTTGACCAAAAACAACAGCGTGTTGATGATTCTGAGCGATGTTTGCAGCTGTTAACTCGTAATACATCCGAGTTTTTCCGTCGATATGTGACAATGGATGAAACATGGCTCCATCACTACACTTCTGAGTCTAATCGACAGTCGGCTGAGTGGACAGCGACCGGTGAACCGTCTCCGAAGCGTGGAAAGACTCAAAAGTCCGCTGGCAAAGTAATGCCCTTTTTTTTGGGTTGCGCATGGAATAATTTTTATCGATTATCTTGAGAAGGGAAAAACCATCAACAGTGACTATTATATGGCGTTATTGGAGCGTTTGAAGGTCGAAATCGCGGCAAAACGGCCCCATATGAAGAAGAAAAAAGTGATGTTCCACCCAGACAACGCACAGTGCCACAAGTCATTGAGAACGATGGCAAAAATTAATGAATTGGGCTTCGAATTGCTTCCCCACCCACCGTATTCTCCAGATCTGGCCCCCAGCGACTTCTTCTTGTTCTCAGACCTCAAAAGGATGCTCGTAGGAAAAAAATTTGGCTGCAATGAAGAGGTGATCGCCGAAACTGAGGCCTACAGACGTCAAATTTTGATACGAATCATTTGAAGGTTGGTACTATATAAAAATAATATGCATTTAATACTAGCAACGCCATCTATGGGTCAGACCGGGGACTTATCAGCCAACCTGTTACGAAAATCACATCGTTCAAACAAATAAAAATGTCTTTGGCGCTATACGAAGTTCAACTTTCTTCACAATGAGTTCATTGTAACTTAAAGAAGTGGCCACTTTTTTCTGGGTGTATTTTATTACCTTTCAATTCGGAGTACAAAAGTGTACGGCTATAATTTTCCTTTGAAACTCGAGGATCCTTTGTTTGGCTTACCGCATGCACTGAATTGCAGTTGTAAGTTTGGAGCCATAAACATCGATGAACCATTTAGTGCTTCGTGCAAATTTTTTGTCCGTGTTTTAAAAGCCAATATTTCTCTCTACAATAAAACGACAAATAAAATATAAAATAATAAATAAAATAAAAATAAGAATAATAAAATAATAATAATAATAATAATAATAATGATAATAATAAACAATAAAACGATAACAAAAACTCCCGACCTTTTAAAAATTTGATTAGCAATAACATACCAAAAAACAGCGAACTCGGAATTTTAAAGTTTTTCGTCGAACGCGTAAAAAGCCTACAAGGTTTCAAATGGATCTTCAAACTCTATTTTTGTTTTTAGATCATTTAAAGAGGTAGATTTATTTTGAGTGTTCACGTTGGCATTAATAGACTCCTCCATTTTTTTTAAGTTATAAAGTAAATTTCTCCGTAAACTGCAAATTTCATTCTTCAACTCATTTTTTATCTCTCCAATTTCGTCCTTAATAGCCCTTAACTCTCTTCTAAGTTCCTCCCTGAATGAAGCTACATAGAAAGATAAAGAATAACATTTGTTGATAATGGCCTCTATTGGGCGAAATACATTTCCTTACTCTCGTCATCCTTATTTACGGAATGGGATGGCAAACTTTGATCCTCCGAAAAAATCCAAATTATCATCTATAGCATCTGTAAAGTGAAAAATGAATTAAAACAATTATATAAATTCAGGATTTCAAAATGTACCTCTTCTGTGTTTTAGCTTTTGTCGCTTTGCTTGATTCTTTCCTACGAAAGGCATCGTTCCAATGGAGTCCAACCTTTTATCAGTGTCTGTAGAAACAAATTGAAAATATAAAGAAATGAATTCTTTATTGCACGACATTTTTCTTACCTTCAGTTGTACCAAGGGTGTTCATTTTCCTTTTGTTAAGATTTTGAGACGTTTTACCAATATTTATTCTTTATTTTATTTTCTTATTTCGAAGTGACGCTTGTTTTCGTCGTTATAACTGTTTCACGTTTGTTTATGAATTGTTGTTTCTTGTACACAGAGTTGCATTTTTTCAGTGTTACCGCATCATTATTAATGATTGGTATATACTAAGTGGTTTATTACTTGGAAATTTTGTCACTTAAAATTCAAATTGTGGTTTTTAATTTGACTACATTATACATCTTCCATACATAACACCAACGGTACATCAAAAAGAGAACCCTCTACGACACTAAAATGAACTTAACAAAGGGAAAAAGTTATACACAAATGTGCGTATTTCAAACAAAACACTTCAGAATTTCTTAAGATTTTTACATTTTACCCCAAATGCGCCAAAAGATTTGTACATTTTACCCCAAATGCACCAAAAGACATTCTTGCAATACTGAACTCCAATTTTTTCCTTCAAACAATGAAATTTTCTTTAAAGGTATTAAGTTCGAGTTTATCCGCTAAAAACGTAATTTTTTCACGATTATTTTTCTTTAATAATCCATTTTAAGGAATACAAACTCTGTGTAAATTTGCTTTGGGCTTTTCCCCATTAAGTTATAATAAAATTTGCAACAAATATGTATAATTTTATGCATTTTTTTTACTGATTTAGTTTACACTTTGGCGATTTAAGCGGCTAAACTCGAAGTTAATACTCACCTTAACATGTGAAAAAAGGTTGTTGTTGTTGTTGTTGTTGTTGTTGTAACAGGTTTTAATGTAGTTTCATCCATTTTGTTCTATGCTTGTGTAGTTCAGCTGGTAGCCAGATCAAAGAACTCTGCTGTGTGTGTGTCCAAGGATGGGGTGTGTCCAGAGTGATCTGGTAGTCAGTGTTGCCAGTATTTTTCTGGGTCTTGTCCCCAAATTATGATGTTTTCGTCCCCAAAAATCCCCAATTTAAATTTAAATTCCTCACAAAAATCCCCAATACATTTGTGACAAGTTTTTTTTTTTTGAAAAAAAGTAAAAGGCTCTGCTGTCGCAAATCATTAATAGTTTAAATATTAAAATTTTGTCAAATCCAGCAAGCTGCAATAAGATTTCGAACCACAACACCAAGAGACTGGTGATCGTCTTCCAAATGCTGGAGATATGAAAATGGGAGTCGGTCACCTTGTCTTTATAAACGAAAAATTACTTCTAAATATTCAAGTAGTAAAATTGGGTTCCCAAAATTGGTAGAATTCTACCAGAAATAGTAGATTTTTTATTATTTTGTAGATTGGTAGAATTTTTTATATTTTGGTACATTTTTCAAAGAGGTACTTCATAAATTTTCTATAGAAATAAACTTCTGACAAAATTTTCTCTGTAGATATAAAATTTTGAGGAATTTCTTATATACAAAAAAATGAGAATTTTTTCTACATAGAAATACAATTTTGACAAAATATTTTACAGAAATAAAATTTTGACAATATTGTCTATATAGAAATAAAATTTTGACAAAATTTTCCATAGAAATAAAATTTTGACAAACATTTTTATTGAAATAAAATTTTGACAAAATTTTTCATAGAAATAAAATTTTGACAAAATTTTTCATAGAAATAAAATTTTGACAAAATTTTCTATATAAAAAAAATTGACAAAATTTTCTATATAAAATAAAATTTTGACAAAATTTTCCATATAAAATAAAATTGACAAAATTTTCTATATAAAATAAAATTTTGACAAAATTTTCTATAGAAATAAAATATTGACAAAAATTTCTATTGAAATAAAATATTGAAAAAATTTTCTATAGAAATAAAATATTGAAAAAATTTTCTATAGAAATAAAATATTGAAAAAATTTTCTATAGAAATAAAATATTGAAAAAATTTTCTATAGAAATAAAATTTTGACAAAATATTGTAGAGAAATAAACTTCTGACAAAATTTTCTCTATAGAAATAAAATTTTGGCAAAATTTTCTATAGAAAAAAAAATTGACAAAATTTTCGATAGAAATAAAATTTTATTTATAAAAAAATTAAACCGATTTCTCGGAAAATTCCCCACAAAAATCCCCAAATTTATGGAAATTCCCCGCCAAATCCCCAAGTCTCCAACTCAGAAATTTCGTCCCCATTCATGAAAAAATATCCCCAATTTGGGGAAAAATCCCCAATACTGGCAACACTGCTGGTAGTGAGACGGGGTAGGCTTAGCTGGGCAAGCAAAAAGGTGACGAGTGTCATGTGGCCCTTGATTACATATGGGACACACGTCAGCTACGCTGATATCAATCACTGATAAGTATGAATTGAGGCGGCTGCACTTGCCTGATCTTATGGCGATTTCGATTGGGAAAAAAGGTGCAACATTCTCGAAATTGATTGCAAGATATCAAGGACACTGTCATAGATTTTAGATACTTTATACCTCACAATATTATAAATTAATAATAACTTTAGAATTACACTATCATTTGGCCGAAATGTCAATTAGGGAAAAAGTAGTGTAACACCAAGGCATCATATTTTTTGCGAATCGAAAACGCCCTTAGTTGGGCCAAAACTACCCTTGTCTGACAGGTCGGTATGTTATTCCACTGCGTATCGCTCGTTTGAGGTGTCCACACTGGCGCTGTATAGTTTACCACTGACCGGCCAATTGCCTTGTATGTAGTTAACAAGGTTTCTTTGTCCGCACCCAAAGTGCTGCCGGCAAGCGACTTGAGTACCTTGTTTCTACCGCGGAGCTTATCACAAATTGCAGTGGAATGGGCGGACGACTTATAAAGGCTGTCGAATGTGACCCCGAGAATCTTGGGGTAATTTGTTGTCGGAATTGTTTCGCCATCGACTCTGACTTTTTGTCACTTAAAATTCAAATTGTGGTTTTTAATTTGACTACATTATACATCTTCCATACATAACACCAACGGTACATCAAAAAGAGAACCCTCTACGACACTAAAATGAACTTAACAAAGGGAAAAAGTTATACACAAATGTGCGTATTTCAAACAAAACACTTCAGAATTTCTTAAGATTTTTACATTTTACCCCAAATGCGCCAAAAGATTTGTACATTTTACCCCAAATGCACCAAAAGACATTCTTGCAATACTGAACTCCAATTTTTTCCTTCAAACAATGAAATTTTCTTTAAAGGTATTAAGTTCGAGTTTATCCGCTAAAAACGTAATTTTTTCACGATTATTTTTCTTTAATAATCCATTTTAAGGAATACAAACTCTGTGTAAATTTGCTTTGGGCTTTTCCCCATTAAGTTATAATAAAATTTGCAACAAATATGTATAATTTTATGCATTTTTTTACTGATTTAGTTTACACTTTGGCGATTTAAGCGGCTAAACTCGAAGTTAATACTCACCTTAACATGTGAAAAAAGGTTGTTGTTGTTGTTGTAACAGGTTTTAATGTAGTTTCATCCATTTTGTTCTATGCTTGTGTAGTTCAGCTGGTAGCCAGATCAAAGAACTCTGCTGTGTGTGTGTCCAAGGATGGGGTGTGTCCAGAGTGATCTGGTAGTCAGTGTTGCCAGTATTTTTCTGGGTCTTGTCCCCAAATTATGATGTTTTCGTCCCCAAAAATCCCCAATTTAAATTTAAATTCCTCACAAAAATCCCCAATACATTTGTGACAAGTTTTTTTTTTTTTGAAAAAAAGTAAAAGGCTCTGCTGTCGCAAATCATTAATAGTTTAAATATTAAAATTTTGTCAAATCCAGCAAGCTGCAATAAGATTTCGAACCACAACACCAAGAGACTGGTGATCGTCTTCCAAATGCTGGAGATATGAAAATGGGAGTCGGTCACCTTGTCTTTATAAACGAAAAATTACTTCTAAATATTCAAGTAGTAAAATTGGGTTCCCAAAATTGGTAGAATTCTACCAGAAATAGTAGATTTTTTATTATTTTGTAGATTGGTAGAATTTTTTATATTTTGGTACATTTTTCAAAGAGGTACTTCATAAATTTTCTATAGAAATAAACTTCTGACAAAATTTTCTCTGTAGATATAAAATTTTGAGGAATTTCTTATATACAAAAAAATGAGAATTTTTTCTACATAGAAATACAATTTTGACAAAATATTTTACAGAAATAAAATTTTGACAATATTGTCTATATAGAAATAAAATTTTGACAAAATTTTCCATAGAAATAAAATTTTGACAAACATTTTTATTGAAATAAAATTTTGACAAAATTTTTCATAGAAATAAAATTTTGACAAAATTTTCTATATAAAAAAAATTGACAAAATTTTCTATATAAAATAAAATTTTGACAAAATTTTCCATATAAAATAAAATTGACAAAATTTTCTATATAAAATAAAATTTTGACAAAATTTTCTATAGAAATAAAATATTGACAAAAATTTCTATTGAAATAAAATATTGAAAAAATTTTCTATAGAAATAAAATATTGAAAAAAATTTTCTATAGAAATAAAATATTGAAAAAATTTTCTATAGAAATAAAATTTTGACAAAAATTTCTAAAGAAATAAAATTTTGACAAAAATTTCTAAAGAAATAAAATTTGGCGAAATTTTCTATAGAAATAAAAATTTGACAAAATTTTCTAGAGAAATAAAATTTTCTATAGTAATAAAATTTTGACAAAATTTTCCATCGAAATAAAATTTTGACAAAATTTTCTATATAAAATAAAATTTTGACAAAATTCTCTATACAAATAAAAGTTTGAAAAAATTTTCTATAGAAATAAAATTTTGGCGGAATTTTCTATAGAAATAAAATATTGAAAAAATTTTCTATAGAAATAAAATTTTGACAAAATATTGTAGAGAAATAAACTTCTGACAAAATTTTCTCTATAGAAATAAAATTTTGGCAAAATTTTCTATAGAAAAAAAAATTGACAAAATTTTCGATAGAAATAAAATTTTATTTATAAAAAAATTAAACCGATTTCTCGGAAAATTCCCCACAAAAATCCCCAAATTTATGGAAATTCCCCGCCAAATCCCCAAGTCTCCAACTCAGAAATTTCGTCCCCATTCATGAAAAAATATCCCCAATTTGGGGAAAAATCCCCAATACTGGCAACACTGGTGGTAGTGAGACGGGGTAGGCTTAGCTGGGCAAGCAAAAAGGTGACGAGTGTCATGTGGCCCTTGATTACATATGGGACACACGTCAGCTACGCTGATATCAATCACTGATAAGTATGAATTGAGGCGGCTGCACTTGCCTGATCTTATGGCGATTTCGATTGGGAAAAAAGGTGCAACATTCTCGAAATTGATTGCAAGATATCAAGGACACTGTCATAGATTTTAGATACTTTATACCTCACAATATTATAAATTAATAATAACTTTAGAATTACACTATCATTTGGCCGAAATGTCAATTAGGGAAAAAGTAGTGTAACACCAAGGCAACATATTTTTTGCGAATCGAAAACGCCCTTAGTTGGGCCAAAACTACCCTTGTCTGACAGGTCGGTATGTTATTCCACTGCGTATCGCTCGTTTGAGGTGTCCACACTGGCGCTGTATAGTTTACCACTGACCGGCCAATTGCCTTGTATGTAGTTAACAAGGTTTCTTTGTCCGCACCCAAAGTGCTGCCGGCAAGCGACTTGAGTACCTTGTTTCTACCGCGGAGCTTATCACAAATTGCAGTGGAATGGGCGGACGACTTATAAAGGCTGTCGAATGTGACCCCGAGAATCTTGGGGTAATTTGTTGTCGGAATTGTTTCGCCATCGACTCTGACATTCAACTGCCTGCGTACTTCCGCCATCCATGTAGGGAATAGTGTGGCTGAGGATTTGGTGGGAGATATCCTCAAATTTCTTGCAGTGAAATAACTGGTAAGATCAGCGAGGTAGACATTTAATCGATCGCAAATGTCATCAACAATGGGCCCGGATGCCATGATTGTGCAATCGTCCGCATAAGACACAATCTCGACGCCGCCAGGAGGGGGAATCGAGGACAGGTAGAGGTTAAACAGTGCCGGAGATATCACCCGCCCTGGGGAACTCCCTGTTTAACTCTACGGGGGTTTGACTTCTTGTCCCGGAATTCCACGTACGACTGGCGTCCACACATATAATTCAGAACCCAACGCTTCGTTCTTGCCGGTAGGCACGTGTTCTCGATGTCCTCGAATAATGTGGCATGGTTGACCGTATCGAACGCTTTCGATAGGTCAAGCGCCACGAGGACCGTCCTATGACACGGCTTGGGCTGATTAAGTCCCCTATTGATATGTGTCGAAATGGCATGTAAGGCCGTCGTCGTATTGTGTACCTTATGGAATCCATGACGATTCACCTTTACTCGAATCTTTGCCTGGCTTCAATAGTGGAATCACTCTTCCCATCTTCCAGACATCGGGTATAATGAGTGATTCCAAGGACAAATTGAGGAGTCTGGTCAGGTACTCAACTCCCAGTATTCCCAGATGCTTCAGCATTAGCATTGAAATTCCGTCAGGGCCCAGCGCCTTAGATGGTTTCGCGCTGTTGATGACATTGGTAACTTCGGCTGCGGTAAATTGTGGTGTGTCGTCGGCTCGGAGACCACGTATGCGACGAGTGGCTCTCCTTTTCGCTCTATCACTCTCGGGATGCTCGACAAACAGTCGGTTGAAGTATTTGCGCATCTCTTCGGATCAGTCACAGTCACGTCACCAAAGGTGACTGAAATCCCATCATCCCTTGTAGCGGGGTTCGAGAGGGCTCTCACTGCTGACCACAATTTACCAGTCCCTGTGCCTAAGTTGCATTGCTTCAGGTGCTCTAACCAAGTGTTGCTCTTGTGCTCGTCGACTATCTTACTAATCTCTAGATTTAGTTCTCTGATTCTAGCATCAGCAGGGTTAGCACGACGGCGTTCATCACGCTCGTCTGCGAGTTCCGCCGCTTCGGCTGTGAAGTTGGGACTCACTTGGGCAATTCGACCAGCGGGTATGAAGCGAGCGGCTGCTGCGTTGATGATGTCCCGGAACGCCCTCTGGGCAACATGAACATGAGAGGGGGACGGGAGCTCACTGAAGCGGCGATCGGTGTATTCTCTGAAGCCTTCCTTCAGTTGGCTTTTTTTTGATTGATAAACGTCCGGCGTTCAGAGGTTATGAAATCGGAGGGTCGGTTAATGGTGAGAATTATGGGGAGGTGGCCCGATTCTAATGAAATGACAGGTTGCCAGGAAACGTCATTTATCAGTACAGGCGACGCTAAAGATAAATCTGGCGAACTGCTGCAGTCACCCATAATTCGTTCACCGTGCAAAATGTGGAGTCATCTATCTGCTCTGCCAAAGCTATGCTTCTCTGGTCATTACCTAGGAGTGAATGCCAAAGTTCATGGTGGGCATTAAAGTCTCCAAAAACCAATCGGTTATGCCCGCACAATAGCCACTCAATGTTTGGACAATAACCTGGAGCACAGCTACCAACCGGCGGTATATACACATTGTATGCCGAGATCGGCAGCCCCAGACTTGACTGCTACCCCCATACATTCCATATACGGGTCACTAGTGTCTGGAAAGCCAGGCCACCACCTCCACTTCTTGTGCGATCCTTTCGAAGCACATTGTATCCATCACAATGGCGTAGGTTGCATGTACGTGTCTAACAAAATTTATTCAATTGGTCGATAAATAAGTACTTATATTTGGGTTTTGGCGTGATGTCAGCGTTTAGTTTAGTTGAAACTTTCTACAATTGCCTCATTTGTAAAATTAACCAAAATTGTTGTTCCTAGTGGTTTCACTGTTAATGTACATATTCACTTTATATGATAAAGGAACATTATCCTATTATAAATCAATTCATATCAACAATAATACCTCCATTACTCATTAAAAACCATTGGACATTGATGGAACATGCATTTACAACGATAATTTTATGGAAAATTTACTATTTAAAAGCCGTCAATTGATTTGTTTAGCAAGCGATGTTTCAACGTTGGGTTCCAACGCTGTTACAACGCTCAATATTTATAACCATCGTAAACTTCTGACTGGGTAGATAGACTTTGATATAATTATATATGATAAGATCCACCGATTTTTACACGGGCGGTTATGTGAAATTAAACTGGCGATAGCACGCTTATAAAAGTTGCCACATTTGCATTTTCTTAGTCTTTTTCTATAAGGAAAAGGCATTCGTAAATACAAAAATTGTTAAAAAAGTATGGAATAAATGGTTCTAAAAAATGTATACTATTAAAATTCTTATTTATTCATAAACTAAGTATTTAACAAAGTTTTACGACGTTATTGACGTATGGTAAAATACTTCGTAAATGTATGTAAAATACCTTACAGTTTTCGCTAGAGCACCTTTGATAAAAAAGTTAATAACATATAATAATTGTAAATATTATTCTCTACTAAAGGATATAAATATTAATATACGCTGGTGGTTCAATATTTCAAGGATGTACTGAATAAAAAATTTTAGTTTAGTGGTTAGGTGCAAAACCCGAACATAGTACTTACCTTAAGATTAAAGTTTTTTAATGTATGATGCACCACTTAAGACTTTGTTATTTGTGTTAAGATGCAAACTATTGTAATCTGCATTCTCATCAAACTATGGGATTTGGATTGTTGAAAGTCGCGCAAGAATAGTTAGGTATTTTTTTAATAAAAAATTAATTCCGGCTTCGTCTTCGGACAAATATTGCATTTTTTGTCCACTGCATAAAATGTCCACTTCGGTCGAGTTCTAATATGTACTAACAACAGGAAGTAATTGATAAGGGACAATACATGTTACAACATATTATCTTTGATATCTTCATATTTCAAATATTATAACTGCAATATATATATATATATGTATATTGATTTTTATTTTTGTATTTTAATTTTTTTTACTTTTTTGTTTTTGTTTTTTGTTTTTTTTTTTAATTTTTTTGTTATTAGGAATTTGCTGAATTGATTACTCAAGGTGTAAGAATATCGATTGTATTCCAACACTTCGGCTGAGTTATCTCTCTGACATCCTTAGTACCACTGGAAAATCCTGATGACCAATGTTCGCCTACTTGTTCGCTATTTTGCAGATCACTTCAGCTCCAGAGTATTTTTGAATGGTGATGATCATGATTATATGAAAATAACGCAATATTATATAAACCTTTTACTTCTTAAAATACGTGAACAATACATTATATTGAATCTGTGATCACTAAGGTAAATGTAAAATACAACTGTTTAGATGTTACTTTTATTCCTGCTTTGAATTACTTAATTAACTAGTAATAACTTTCAATGACCATCTAACTTGCTTCATATTTGTTTTTTGAAAATAAGTATATATTTGATGTCTTCCAAAAAATACATGATTGTTTTATTAAAGCATGTTTCGAACCAATAGATATGTAGTATCGTTCATTAGACATCAAGGATATATTTATTTTTAAAGCAAATTTTTTTGTATATTTTATATTAAAGATGAGAAAATATCACATGCAATTTGTAAACATTATATAAACTTATAATGTAGGATGCATATTATGTATTGGAACCAAATTAAATCATATCGTAACAGTAAAATCTTTAAAAAAGAAATTTAAAACAGCGATAATTATTGTAACCAATACCGTGCAATCACATTTATAAAAATATTTTAGAAAAAAATCTTCAAATATCACTTAGTTTAAATTACAACAAATAGTATAATCGAAAGTCCGTCATGCCGCATACAAGTCATACGCGTCATACGAGTTCTGGCGACGATTTAGGAAGCACAGATGAGGTTAAAGTGTTCAAAGATGAGGGTGACCGAGAGGATGAAAAAATTTCGTCAGAGAATTTGTTGGAAGAAAAATCTAGCTTAATCGATTTAACAGAAAGTGAGGAAAAAAGTGGAAAAGTATCCATTCGATCTGGTCAGAGTCCAGTCTTCAGCAAAATTGAGCCCCATACATCTGCGTATAATATGGGCTACCTTGTGTCCCCGTATACTTATTCAAATGGGTCTGCTGGAGGATTGCCTGCTACTATTGCAAATAAAATAAGTTTGCCATGCTTTTTCAGCCACAATGGGGATCATCTCACAACGCCTCCACCAGCACATTGTGGTATACCTCCTTATCAATTAGATGTCAAATCAATAAATTTAAGTAGGCAAGCAATATATCCTTTCTCCTCCAGTCAATATCCATACTCCATGATAACACCTGATATGACGCAAGTGGCAACGTGGCACACGCCTTCGGTATATTCTGCAACGTCAAGTTTCAGAAGTCCGTATCCAACTTCCCTTCCTATCAATTCCACACTTTCTGGTGATTTTTCATTTCGATTTTCCCCTAGCCTTCTTCCGTCTGTACATACATCACAACAGCTTATGCTTAATACACATCATACAACTACAGCATCGAGTCCAAAACAAGATGGTAATTCGGATACATCCACAAACAATAGGTTCTTAAAAACTGACAATAGTAAACATGTGAGGGGTATACAGAGCTATGACAATTGTAAAGATAATTCGTCCGAAAAGAAAAAGCCTCATATAAAAAAACCATTGAACGCTTTTATGTTATATATGAAAGAAATGAGGGCGAAAGTTGTTGCTGAGTGTACACTCAAAGAATCTGCTGCTATCAATCAAATACTTGGTAGACGGTGGCACGAGTTGTCAAGAGAAGAACAAAGTAAATATTATGAAAAAGCACGTCAAGAGCGGCAGTTACATATGGAGCTATATCCTGGGTGGAGTGCTAGAGATAACTACGGCTATGTTTCAAAGAAGAAGAAACGTAAAAAAGACAGATCTCCAGCAGATTCTGGAGGGAATAGCATGAAAAAATGTAGAGCTCGTTTTGGTCTCGACCAACAAAATCAATGGTGCAAACCTTGCAAGCGTAAAAAAAAATGTATTCGTTATATGGAATCTATTGGTATCAACTATAATAATGTAAAAGAAGAGCACCTTAATGAATTAGATGACGTAGACGGTCAAAGAAGTGACGAGGACGACATTGAACATGACATTATAGGCAGTTGTGAAAGTTGCGACGATAATAAGACATACGACGATGATAATGAGTCTTTAAATCAGAGCCTTTCAAGTCCAAGTGGGTTTTCTAGTTTCCAAAGTCCTCGGGCCAGTCTGGCTAGCCCGGCTATTGTCCAGAGTGCAAATGAAGCCACAAATTCCAGTTATAACGAACAGAGCCTAAGTCACCCAAACTTGCATCATTTGCAACCTCCGAATTTACAAATGCAGCAACAAATCAAATCAAATTTCCAACAGTCTAGTTCTTCATCGTCCTGTCCAACATCAAATTCTGGCTACGAAACTAGTGGCCTTCTTGTTAGTAGTCCGAATTCAGTGTCAAATATTATATCAACACTTCCATCACCTTTATCAACAACAATGTCTAATTACAGCTCAACCTGCTCATCGTCAACAACTGCATCCGCCTCTTTACCAGCCTCATTATCGGACCGTATGATGCGTTCTCTCCTTAGTAGCAGTCCTGCGATGCTGCTCGGAAATCGCTTAAGTCATTTGGCGATGGGACTGGCTATGAATAACAGTAGCAACAATGTGATTGGAAATGGTATTCACAGTAACCACGATAGTCTTAACAAAACTTACAAATCGTTGGATACTGTTTCTACAAAGAAAAATGATAGTAGTGTAAATCATTCAACGACATTTAAAATAGGGGTTAACAATAGGACTTATATGGCAACTGTAGGTCATTTTGAAGAGTCCGATAAAATATTAAAATCATCTGTAATTGATGCAATGTCATCTCAGAAATCTCCATCCACAACAGAAACAATATCCCCGACTGAGTCATGTAACCCCATGAGAAGTAAAATACATCAAAGTAACAATGGGACTTTTCAAAGAAGTCCTATAGGAGCGAATCCTAGAGACATTAATAATCCACTAAGCATAAACCAGTTGACAAAAAGACCACACGATGATGCAAGTGCTTCCAATAGTACAGACATTAACAACAGAACCTCCAGTATGACAGATTCAACTTTACATAGTCTTGTCGGTCAAGCAACAGTATCCGATGATATAAGCTTCATTTCTTCCAACCTTTCACAGTCGATTCAGCCAATTTTACCATCGACACATAGTGCCATATATAACAATTCGTTTTCTCCACATTTTCAACAGAGTGCCAATCGACATTTAGTAACAACCACAAATTCTTCTTCAATTGTCACACCGATTTCTGAGAAAAGTAACAGTATTACAAGTGGTAGTAGTCCGAAATCGTCCACAGAACCATCGAATGAAAGTGGTGCCATAAACGTAGCATAACATCCTATGTTCTACTAAATATATCATATTCAAATATTTTAAGCAATATTATTTTCAGTAAGAACACTAATTTGTAATAGTTTTAAACTATAATTAGAATTAATTTACATATAAGTTCAAATTAGGCTTTAAAATTGAATATGTGAAATACTGCCTTACAATCGGGGTATACAAATAAATTTGTATTAGTTTTTTTATATAACAGTTTTTGCAATATATTTAGCTTCGTTTATTTAATTCCATTTATTTAGGTGGTGAATGAAGGGGGTAGGTATATATGATTTATGCGACAAGACGTACATTAAATTTTATTTTAAACAGTACTAGAACGAAAAAGCAACAAATCAACAACTCGCAAAATACACAAAAATAAACATTGAAATAAAAAAAGGTATTTTTGTAGTGCTTTGTCTTTACGGAACAATGTCAAATGTACAAATTTTCTACCATTATATAAGTTAAAGGATATCAAACGAAAAAACACATAATCTATACCCAGTGAATCTTGCCCAAACGATATAAAAACAAAAATAATGCCTCCAACAAGAATTGTGGAAATCAGACCGTTGAACCATGTTCAGGCGGTGCTACAGCGGCTCAGCGGTCATTTCCTACGGAGGAAATTGTATCGGAATATAGAATACAATGGGCTTTAAGTAGTTTTGGACCATTCAAATCCCCCGGACCTGATTGAATTACTCCGGCGGGGTTACAAGCAGTGACTGACAGAATTATCCCCTGGTTGTCGGCGATATATACAGGACGTGTCAACTTAGCATATATTCCAGGAAAGTGGAGGGAAACAAAGGTCGTTTTCATACCTAAAGCGGGAAACGCCACTCACTCGAGTGCGAAGGATTTCCGACCAATCAGCTAATCCTCATTTCTTTCTAAGACTCTTGAGAGGATGATAGATATTTTTCTTAGAACTAGCGTCGAATCGAGATTGCTGTCGAAACGACAGCATGCCTACTCGAACGGTCTACTGAGACCGCAATGCATGAACTAGTCAGTTTTATTTAAAGGTACCTATTACATATGGGCACTTCTAGTTTTAACCGCTGAACCTTCTCGATTATTGTCTTCTGTTGAACCAACCAGATTGTTCCAAAAACATTAGCATACTGCTTAAGTTAACTTAGCTTAAGTTAACGTTTTCAAGGTCCGCCAGTAATCTAAAGCTATATGCCCCTAAAATTCGCTTACGCCTTATTCAAAATGCAGAACACTCACACAAAACGTGTTTAATTGATTCCTTTTCCGCATCATGACAGCTCATACAGTAGTCATTATACTTCGCGCCAATAGTTTTTGCAAAATCGCCTAACAGGCAGCGACCCGTAATAGCAGATATCTGGAGTGATATCTGACGTCTTGAGAACACTAGCATATCTAGTGTGCGGATTAAGTTAAAATGGGGCCATATTTGCTTTGTGTCGTTATAACCCTTGCAATTCTCCCATCGAACATTTGCCATCATAACAGCCTTCTCACGCAGTAAGAGCGTGCAAGTAGCCAGGGGCATACCAACAGATTCTAGTTCCCGGGGAATATGTAAGGTAGTTCCTAGCCTTGCTAACTCATCCGCTTTGCAGTTCGTTTGGAAAGGAGCCGCTTTGGAGTTAGTCGAGAAAAAAGACATACCGGCTAAACCTAGAGCACATTGATACCTGCTAACCCTCCTGATCCTGGGTCAATATTAAACAGACTAAAGGAATGTAAACCAGATCTTCCAACGGCCGATTGGAAGGTTGGACGTTTGGATGAGGTGGATGGACCAAGACGACATGCGGTGTTTATATTGAACATTGAGTTGCTGCCACATCTAGCCCAGACCCAAGGACGTGTAAGTTATGGCTGTCATGATATCCATATGAAGGTATACAAAAGAGATCAGCCAAAGGATTCCGAAACGGACAGACCTCCGCTAGAGTCAGAAGTGAAAAACTCTTCTTGCGAAGGCGAAAGACACATTAAAACTGCAGACATTGACGAACATCGTATGCCGGAAGCTTCTACAGGCTCAAACCTCACAATCGGTGAAGACGAAGCCTTCGAAGACTCAATCGAAACGGCTGATGTGACGGTGGTTGCAAATTTGGATGGTTCCAAGGTTCCTCCAGATAAATCTTCACCATTGTAAGGCTGCTTGTGCTGCCTTAAAAGTTCTCCTGATGAAAGGAGATATAGATATAGTTCTTATTCAAGAACCATATGTATATAAGAACAAGATCTGTGAATTAAGTACTCCGGGTTTCAAACTTTTGCATAATACCTGCAAAGATATAAATCGAGCATGTATAATTGCCAAAAACGAACTAAACTTATTTCTGCTTCCTTCATTGAGCAACGCAGACACTGTCGTTGCCAGTATAGAGATAGTCAAATGCATATATTGGGTATCTTCGGTCTAGATGGGACATGATAGGGAGAGCCTCCATGTGCCGTTAAGACCTTGGTTGAGGAGTCACTGAAAACAAAGAAAAAACTCATTATGGGATGTGATGCAAATGCACATCATAGTATTTCAAATCCCCCGGACCTGATGGAATTACTCCGGCGGAGTTACAAGCAGTGACTGATAGAATTATCCCTTGGTTGACGGTAATACATAAAGGATGTATAAACATAACATATATTCCAGAAAAGTGCATATATTTATACCTAAAGAAGAAAAAGCCTCTCACTCGAGTGCGAAGGATTTCCAATTCAGCTTATCCTCATTCCTACTTGAGACTCTGTAGATGGTGATAGTTATTTATCTTAGAACTAGCGTCGATTCAAGTTTGCTCTCGAAACGACAGCATGCATACTCGAAGGGCAGGTCTTCTGAGACCGCATTGCATGAACTAATAAGATTTATTGAAAGCTCACTATCTGTCAATGAATACACAATCGTGGCGTTTATAGACATCGAATGGACATTCAACAACGTCCATCCGAGCTTGATATTAAATGGACTGACAACTCTGAATGTTGATCCAGGTATACTTAGGCTGTTAGACGAACTTCTAACGAAGAGACGTATTTCAGAAATAGTCAAGTACTGCAAAGAACACAAAATTCCCACAGTTAAGCCCATCTCCTTAGGTGGTATTAAAATTCCCTTTGGTGAGTGTGCAAAATACCGTTATATTTGACAGGAAACTGAAATTTAAGCTTAATATTGAGGAAAGGGCGAAAAAAGCAACGGTACTCTTGTAAAAAAGTGGGTGGGAAAAAATTGCATTGGCTATACACGGCAGTGGTTAGGTTAGGTTAGGTTAAAGTGGCAGCTCGATTAAATTTCAGGCTCACTTAGACTATTCAGTCCATTGTGATACCACATTTAACTAAAAGTACCTATTACATATGGGCACTTCTAGTCTTAACCACTGAACCTTCTCTATTATTTACTTTTGTGGAACCAACCAGATTGCACCAAAAACATTAACAAACTGCTTAAGTTAACGTTTTCCAGGTCAGCCAGTAATCTAAAGCTATATGCTCCTAAAATTCGCTTACGCCTTACACAAAAAGCAGGACACTCACACAAGAGGTGTTTAATTGATTCCTTTTCCTCCACGTCATGACAGCTTATACAATAGTCATTATACTTCGCACCTATAGTTTTTGCAAATTCGCCTATCAGGCAGCGACCCGTTATAGCAGATATTAGGAGTGCTATCTGACGCCTTGAGAACACTAGCATATCTAGTGTGCGGTTTAAGTTTAAATGGGGCCATATTTGCTTGGTGTCGTTACAAACCTTGCAATTTTCCCATCGAATATTGGCCATCATAACAGCCTTCTCACGCAGTAAGAGCTTGCAGGTGGCCAGAGGCATACCAACAGATTCTAGTTCCCTGGGAATATGTAAGGTAGTTCCTAGCCTTGCTAACACATCTGCTTCACAGTTCCCCGGTATGTTACTATGACCAGGCACCCATATTAGGTGAATATTGTACTGCTCAGCCATCTCGTTGAGAGATTTGCGGCAGTCTATGGCCGTTTTTGAGTTAAGGAACACAGAGTCCAAGGATTTTATTGCAGGTTGACTGTCTGAGTATATATTAATGCCAATATTTGTTGGAACATTACTTCTCAGCCAATTCACCACCTCTCTTATTGCCAATATTTCAGCCTGAAAAACACTACAGTGATTAGGTAATCTTTTCGCTATTCGAATTTCCAGATCTTAAGAATATACTCCGAACCCCACTTGTCCATTCAACTTGGAGCCATCAGTATAGAAATCTATATATCTTTTATTCCCCGGGGTCTGTGTACACCACGCCTCACTGTTGGGAATTAGAGTTTCAAACTTTTTGTCGAAAAGTGGTTTTGCCAGGGTGTAATCCACTGCGTTAGGCACATCTGGCATTACTTTGAGGACCGAGCTATGACCGTAAATTTTTTCCGACCACAGCGATAGCTCGCGCAACCGCACAGCCGTTGTTGCAGCTGACTGTTTGGCCAAAATGTCTAAAGGCAATAGATGTAGCATGACATTAAGGGAGTCTGTTCCTGTCTTACTAAATGCGCCTGAGATACATAAGCTCGCCATACGCTGAACTTTATCTAAACAAGTCGGTTTCTGAAGTGCCGGCCACCAGACTACAACACCATATAGCATTATAGGTCTAACCACTGCCGTGTATAGCCAATGCACAATTTTTGGTCGTAGTCCCCACTTTTTCCCTATTGCCTTTTTTACAAAGCTACCGTGGCTTTTCTCGCCCTCTCTTCAATATTAAGCCTAAAATTCAGCTTCCTGTCCAAAATAACGCCAAGGTATTTTGCACACTCACCAAAGGGAATTTCAGTACCCCCTAAGGAAATGGGCCTAACCGTTGGAGTTTTGCGATCTTTGCAGTACATGACTATTTCTGTCTTTGCTGGATTTACACCAAGACCATTATCTTTCGCCCATTTCTCAGTCATCCGGAGAGCTCTCTTTATAATATCTCTGATTGTGGATGGGAATTTTCCCCTGACTGCTAGCGCAACATCATCTGCGTATGCCACCACTTTTATCCTTTCTTTTTCTAGAGAAACCAGAAGGTTGTTTATAGCAACATTCCAAAGAAGAGGTGATAGAACTCCTCCCTGGAGAGTGCCTCTGTTCACATACCTTTGTATGTTTGCTTGTCCTAGTGTGGCTGAAATACGTCTCTTCATTAGAAGTTCGTCTAACAGCCTAAGTATACCTGGATCAACATTCAGAGTTGTCAGTCCATTTAATATTGAGCTCGGATGGACATTATTGAACGCCCCTTCGATGTCTAGAAACGCCACGATTGTGTATTCTTTGACAGATAGTGAGCTTTCAATAAAGCTGACCAGTTCATGCAATGCGGTCTCAGTAGACCTGCCCTTCGAGTATGCATGTTGTCGTTTCGAGAGCAAACCTGAATCCACGCTAGTTCTAAGATACATGTCTATCATCCTCTCCAGGGTCTTAAGTAGGAATGAGGATAAGCTGATTGGTCGGAAATCCTTCGCACTCGAGTGAGAGGCTTTTCCTGCTTTAGGTATGAAGACGACTTTTGTTTCCCTCCACTTTTCTGGAATATATGCTAAGTTTATACATTGTTTATATATCACCGTCAACCAGGGGATAATTCTTTCAGTCACTGCCTGTAACTCCGCCGGAGTAATTCCATCAGGTCCGGGGGATTTGAATGGTCCAAAGCTATTTAAAGCCCATTTTATTCTAGATTCCGACACAATTTCCTCGATAGGTTACACCGCCGGAACATGGTTCAACCGTCTGATTTCCAAGGAAGTGTGTGTCCAAAAGTACTTCCAACGTCTCCTCACTGGACGTTGTCCAATTTCCCTCCGATGTTTTAATGAAACCTGGAGCGGTGTTAGTGGATGCTAGTACCTTCCGTAGTCTGGAAGCCTCTGACGTATTCTCAATACTGCTACAGTAATCGTCCCAAGAGTTTTGTTGAGACCTTCTCAGTTCTCGTTTATATTCTCTCAGATTCATCTTGTAAGTGTCCCAATCCTCCGGAGCTCTTGTGGACTTTGCTTTGTTAAAGAGCTTCCTGCAGGATTTCCTCTTATTACTTAACTCCGTAGTCCACCATGGCGGCCGATTTTTCCCCCTTGGCTTTCCTCTAGGGCATGCAGCTTTCAGTGAAATGTTGAAGGCCTTAGTAATCCTCTCCACTGCGTGTTCGATATCTTGCACAGTGCTCATATTTGTCTCCGGCACTTCCGGTATCATCAGTGGTTAGACCTATAATGCTATATGGCGTTTTAGTCTGTGGCCGGGACTTCAGCAGCCGACAAGTTTAGATAAAGTTCAATGTATGGCTTGCTTGTGAATCTCAGGCGCATTCAGTATGGCAGGAACAGATTCCCTTAATATCATGATGCATCTATTGCCTTTAGACATTTTGGCCAAACAGTCAGCTACAACAACGGCTGTGCGTTGCGCGAGCTACATTAAAATAACTTATCATTATTTGTACTGGGTTATAGATGATTTGCACGCTGCCCTCACCGTTCTTACTATATATCTTTCAAATGTTGTATCCACTTCAAATCCCTTTGGCTCTCTTCAATTTAAATTCTAATTCAATTCATTTATGGAAAATACATATTTTATTCAAAGTAAAGTAAATCAAATCATATAGTTTTTTTTTTAATGAAGTTATTTTTAAATATTGAATGAATTACCAGTTTTGGTGTCAGATAATGGCTTAGTATATAAACCCTTTAAATAAGAATGTAGTTTAGTAATAAATAAATTTTGTTGTAATAATAATCATGATCACTTACACGAAAGTCCATCGATGCATATGCCGTTGCAGTACGACGTAGTAGACATTAACACAATTACTATACATGCACAAAAATTCTTATTATGCCCTTTACAGATTATCAGATATTTCGGACGACAGTGCTCGTGTCGAACATATCGCATATATTGGACACATTATCAGTTAAGTCCGAAGGCATAATCGATATGCTGCATGTTTATGGGATCGATAACACATTTACCGATTATTTAGTCATCGCCGACAAGTCGTGTCGATCTGACACACTGTAAGATTCTTCACAAACACCAACATTCCGTCCGGAATAACTGATAGTCTGTAAAGCGCATTAGAGTTAGTGAAGCATCACTGCTCTCGTCAGCAGCTCCCTATTGCAGAAAGCTGACGAGGGCAGTGATGCTTCACTAATGGCGTTTTCTTTTCTTGTAAAAAATGCACACTTTTTTGCATTTTGCCCGGAAAATGTACTCTTTAGATTCTTTTCTAAAAAAAACAGGCAAAAGTGCGAAAAGGCTTCGAATTCTGTTGTGAAAATAGCGCCACCATTAGAGGCAAATTACGGGCATTTTCAGCACTGCCAACAAACGAGAGTGCTGCGATTGCCCTGTTTCCTTCTTTGAATTCTTTTCTGCCCGCTGAAATGATAGCATTTTTTTAGGTTGCTGGTAACATTTTAAAAATGCGCAATCTGTAGACAAAATGAAGGCAAATCACTTTTTTTCAGAAAAGAAAACACCATAAGAATGTTTGTGTATAGTAATCGTCTTATGTATCATGTACCTCTCAGGAAGCAATTCAGACATTCCGTCCGGAATAACTGATAGTCTGTAAAGCGCATTAGAGCTAGTGAAGCATCACTGCTCTTGTGAGCAGCTCCCTATTGCAGAAAGCTGACGAGGGCAGTGATGCTTCACTAAGAATTTTTGTGTATAGTAATCGTCTTATGTATCATGTACCTCTCAGGAAGCAATTCAAAGAAAATTGCGAAATATTAGTACAGATGAATTGAATAAATAAATAATAAAACAAAAAGATCTCACGCTTGGCATATAACGAACTCTTCGTGTTATGCGTTTAATTTTCACAACAATATATCACACTGTCTTTATGGCACCATTGTATTTTTTCTATTCATTACTAAGCTATATTTTCAGTCCCACTTAATTCGCGCTTGTTACGCGATGAAATTGAAAAAGAAAAAGACGACCTCCCATTCATCTTCATTAGAATTATGATTTGATGAATGCAACAACATAAAAAAGTAATGTTTCATTTACAAGAAATCTCATTCATCAAAATATTCTATCGAATATCTCAACCATCCAACTCTGTATCATTACTCCCCCCGAGTCTTGTCCGCATGTTGAGGCAAGTAAAGAGGAAGATGCCAACTCCCGAAGGGCATAAAGCACCAAAAATATATTATAAATTCTAACATAACAGTATGTTTGAAAGCATATTGGTCTAAACGGTAGTAGTAAATAGTAGTATAAGTTCCAAACATTTTGTATTTTTCCATCCAAATTCAATAATGTTGTCTTCCCAAAAACTATATGCTATTATGTTTGTTTTATGTGAACATATAATATGCTTAGAAGAATTTTCTCCCAAAGAAGATTGTGCTCAAAATTTTTCTGGCTAATTGTATATTTCCTCACATTCTTCTCACTTCTGCGAGGTTTTTTTAGTTCTTCGCACCTTTGTCTGTAATACAAACATTGTAGAAGAGATTATTCAATTTTATAAATTTTACCTTTTGCCAGACGTGGATTCGAACCGCGGACCACAGTTTGTAAGCCAACACACTATCCACTGGGACGTAGCCCAGGTGTTATTGTCATCAATAAAAAATTATCGTTATAAGTTATATTTACGATTATTCTATTCAACCGTCGAACGGAACGGACGTGTTTAATAGCGGATAAACTCATCGTAATAGGTACCTACTAAGAATTTCAAGTGTGGTGGGATATTAAGCCACCATGCAGCGAAATTCAAAGTCATCCACTGGGTTGCTAACTTCAGGGCCCAGTGGACGGGTATCGACTGGAGTTATAAATTTGGGCAATGACCAAGAGTTAGGACCAATTAGTCGACCTGTAGACGGGTCGACAGGTGGCGACACTTTGACAAGTCGAACCTTTTCCAAAGTAACGGCATCTCTCACGAAAGAGATTCAAGGAACGCAGAAATGCTTTGTTTAACCTAAAGAACTTAGGATCAGTCGACCCAAGCACGCTGTCGACTAAACAAAGCGATTCCTTAAAATGGGCTCAAGGTATTCTTGAGGCTGGAAAAAGGGAACGATCACGGGATGAGCTGACATCCTCCTGCCTCAGTTGCTAAAGGCAGTCTTGTGATGGTTATCATTAATAAAGGAGCATTGGACGGTATGGTTCCAAAGCAAAAATGGGGGGAAATTGAGAATCCTCTGTCTGTCGTCTACTCACAGGTGCTGGAAAAGTTTCTCGGCCCAGATCCTCGACACCAAGAAGCTGGTTGGTATCAAGGACTATCTAAGCTAGTCGCATTTGAGGACCAGAGGTCTATAGAATGTTTTAAAGCTGCTCTGATACTAATTGGTGAAGTTTGGGAAGGAGCTGCTCTAGAGTTAGTCGAAAAGAAAGACATACCGGCTAAACCTAGAGCACATGCGTGGATACCTGCAAACCCTTCTGACCCTGAATCTATTTTAAATAAACTGAAACGATGCAATCCAGATCTTCCAACAGCTGATTGTAAGGTTGGCCGTTTGGATGAAGTGGATGGACCAAGACGGCATGCAGTGTTTATATTGAACACTCAGTCTTCGCAACATCTTGCAAAGTCCCAGGGCCGTGTATGTTATGGCTTTCATTATATCCAAATGAAGGTATATAAAAATGATCAGTTAAAGGATTCAGAAATGAACAAGCCTCTGTCTGAATCAGAAGTAAGCGGATCCTCTTGTCGAAGTCGAGGGAGATACCAAAGTTGAAGACATGGATAGAAACCGTATGCGAGAGGAGGTTTCTACTGCCTCAGAACTCACCAAAGTTGAACCTATGGTTATTGCGAGAGTCATCGAGATCTCTGAAGAGGCCATTCTTGATGACTCGATTGAAGCGGCTGATGTGATGTGATGATGTGAAAATCTCGATAGTCCTACGGATCCTCCAGATAAATCTCCATCATTGTAAGGCTGAATGTTCTGCCTTAAAAGTTCTCCTGATGAAAGGGGACATAGACATAGTTCTTATTCAAGAACCATATGTTTATAGAAACAAACTATGTGAATTAAGTACTCCGGAGTTCAAACTATTGCAGTATACTGGTAATAATGTAAATCGAGCCTGTATAATTGCTAAAAACGAGCTTAACTTGTTTCTGCTTCCTTCAATGTGCAATGCAGACACTGTCGTTGCCAATTTATAAATAGCCAAATGGCAATATGGGGTATCTTCGGTCTACAAGGGACATGACAGGGAGATGCCTCCATGTGCCGTTAAGACCTTAGTTGAGGAGTCAAAGACGAAACTCATTATGGGATGCGATACGAATGTGCATCATAGTATATGGGGAAGTAGTGATACTAATGCAAGGGGAGAGTCGCTAATACAGTTTATTTTGCGTACTAATCTGGTAGTTTGCAACAAGGGAGTTGCCCAACCTTTGTCACTAAAAACAGGCAAGAGGTTTTGGACATCACCTTGGCCTCGCAAGCACTGAATGAAATGATATCTGAGTGGCAGCTTTTAAGTGAACACAGCTTCTCAGATCATCGCTACATCAGTTTCAAATTTGATGTTCATACCACCAAGACCATATTTCCGCCAAATGTTAGGAAAGCTGACTGGAATAGGTATAGGGAATCGTTCAATATGATGATACCGGAAATAACAGAGACAAATATGAGAAATGTGCAAGATATCGAACACGCAGTGAAGCGGATTACTAAGGCCTTCAACATCTCACTAAAAGCTGCATGCCCTAGAGGGAAGCCAAGGGGGAAAAATCGACAACCATGGTGGTCTACGGAATTAAGTAATCGTGTCTGTTCTGGTACACACATGTAAAGGGTGATTTGTTAAGAGCTTGATAACTTTTTTTTTAAAAAAAAACGCATAAAATTTGCAAAATCTCATCGGTTCTTTATTTGAAACGTTAGATTGGTCCATGACATTTACTTTTTGAAGATAATTTCATTTAAATGTTGACCGCGGCTGCGTCTTAGGTGGTCCATTCGGAAAGTCCAAGTTTGGGCAACTTTTTCGAGCATTTCGGCCGGAATAGCCCGAATTTCTTCGGAAATGTTGTCTTCCAAAGCTGGAATAGTTGCTGGCTTATTTCTGTAGACTTTAGACTTGACGTAGCCCTACAAAAAATAGTCTAAAGGCGTCAAATCGCATGATCTTGGTGGCCAACTTACCGGTCCATTTCTTGAGATGAATTGTTCTCCGAAGTTTTCCCTCAAAATGGCCATAGAATCGCGAGCTGTGTGGCATGTAGCGCCATCTTGTTGAAACCACATGTCAACCAAGTTCAGTTCTTCCATTTTTGGCAACAAAAAGTTTGTTAGCATCGAACGATAGCGATCGCCATTCACCGTAACGTTGCGTCCAACAGCATCTTTGAAAAAATACGGTCCAATGATTCCACCAGCGTACAAACCACACCAAACAGTGCATTTTTCGGGATGCATGGGCAGTTCTTGAACGGCTTCTGGTTGCTCTTCACTCCAAATGCGGCAATTTTGCTTATTTACGTAGCCATTCAACCAGAAATGAGCCTCATCGCTGAACAAAATTTGTCGATAAAAAAGCGGATTTTCTGCCAACTTTTCTAGGGCCCATTCACTGAAAATTCGACGTTGTGGCAGATCGTAAGTCTATTCATGATGAAATGTCAAAGCATACTGAGCATCTTTCTCTTTGACACCATGTCTGAAATCCCACGTGATCTGTCAAATACTAATGCATGAAAATCCTAACCTCAAAAGAATCACCCTTTACAATTTTCGTGTGGTGTCACACTTAAAAGGTGTTCTGGCCAACACTATACACCGTCATAGACCTGAAAAATGTACACGAACATTTCTTTTGTGTAGGCTTAGTGTACAGCCATCGTATGCAAAGTTAGAAGTTTTTATAACTAATAAATAACAGAATCTGAATCTTTAATATGTTTTTTATAAATATTTGCAAATTTTATTGAGAAAGTCACTTATATATGGCAGAAACCACGATTTTAAAAATCCATCTAAAATTTGAACCGAAATTTCCTCTGATTGGTGTATAAATTTTGGGGTTGTTTTAATCAGCTGATTTTCAGTGTGTTCGAAAGTATAATGTTGCCACAATTTTTAAAAGCTAAAAAAAAAAGTTTTAAGCAAAATTATCTTTGATTTTTGTGAATACTAGCCGCTTTCCTAAACAAATCAAAGGTCTTTTTGAAAATATAAGGTAATTAAATTATAACTTTTACAAAATCAATGGGCTAAGAAAAGTGAATTTTACCAAATTTATTGCATGAAAAATATGGCATCTTCAATTCTGCAAAGTGTTCTTGGTGCACAAATCACTGAACAATTAAAAAAAACTAACGCCGCCAATATCTTTCTGCACATGGAGGCCGCCACGATAGAAAATTTGTTTGAAATATTATTGTAAATATTTAAGCTATACAAATGAGAAAAAACCTTAACAGAATAGTTAATTATGCTCACTATAATTAAATTTCCTTTAATGTATGGATGTTAAAAACTGTTTGACCAAAACCAAAATAAAAAGTTCTCCGCCGTCAAAAACAAAAAAGAGAACGACCCGGCGATCGTTTGTTCATGAGTAACATTGAGGAGGGATAGAAAAAAACAAATCAAAACAGATTTGAAGCATCACGCAATTGTCGCCTTCTTATTTGTTCTTGATAAATTGCTCTTGTCCTTACATTATTCACTGCTAACAAAAATCCGGCAGGCATTTTATGGCTTTGAATTACGCACTTACTTTTAATTTTGTATGTTTATACCGGCAAAATATGTTTTGTTTATAATTTCTGTCTGCAAATAATATGGCTTGCAGAAAAAATCAGCTGTCACATTTTTCGATTAGAAGTCCGAAAAAAGTGTTCACACGTGTGACTCAGAACAACTAACTTTGTGTGTGGTGTGTAGAAAGTGTATAGTGTGGTGCACAATGCGGTGTGAGCCAGAACAGGCATGAATATGAGGAAATCCTGCAGGAAGCACTTTAACAAGGCAAAGTCCACCAGAGCCCCTGAGGATTGGGACACTTACAAGAAGAATTTGAGAGGATACAAGCGAGAACTGAGAAAGGCTCAGCATAACTCTTGGAATGATTACTGCAGCAGTATGAAATACGTCCGAGGCTTCCAGACTACGGTTGAACCAGGTTCTTGCGGTGCCACAGTGGCTCAGCGGTCGTTTTCTATCGAGGAAATTGTATCGGAACCTAGAATAAGATGGGCGTTAAATAGCTTTGGACCATTCCAATCCCCCGGACCTGATGGAATTACTCCGGCGGAGTTACAAGCAGTAACAAAATTATTCCCTGGTTGTCGGCGATATATAAAGGATGTATCAACTTATCATATATCCCAGGAAAGTGGAGGGAAACAAAAGTCGTTTTCATACCTAAAGCGGGAAACGCCACTCACTCGAGTGCGAAGGATTTCCGACCAATCAGCTTATCCTCATTTCTTTCTAAGACTCTTGAGAGGATGATAGATATTTTTCTTAGAACTAGCGTCGAATCGAGATTGCTCTCAAAACGACAGCATGCCTACTCGAACGGCAGGTCTACTGAGACCGCAATGCATGAACCTAGTCAGTTTAGTCAGTTATTATGAATGCGTGTATGTAAACTATCAGCTGCTGCGTATGTATACGTAAAAATATTATGACGTTTGGCGATGTTGTCAATTAAATTGCTGAGAAATAAACGCAGAAACGTAGAGTTCCAAAATAGCTGTTTTCTTCGTTCGAAATCAATTGTTAACACTATCATTTTTCAACGCGAAAGAATGGTTAAGTGAAGTTTTTTCGTGCCAACAAACATAGTACCCACCTTAAAGCGGGAAAAGCCTCTGACTCGAGGGCGAACGATTTCCGACCAATCAGCTTATCCTCATTCCTACTTAAGACTCTGGAGAGGATGATAGATATTTATCTAAGAACTAGCATCGATTCAAGTTTGTTCTCGAAACGGCAGCATGCATACTCGAAGGGCAGGTCTACTGAGACCGCATTACATGAACTAGCCAGCTTTGTTGAAAGCTCACTATCTGTCAAAGCATACACAATCGTGGCGTTTCTAGACATCAGAGGGGCGTTCAATAATTTCCATCCGAGCTAGATATTAAATGGACTGACAACTCTGAATGTTGATCCATGTATACTTAGGCTGATAGACGAACTTCTAATGAAGAGACGTATTTCAGCCACACTAGGCCAAGCAAACATACAAAGGTATGTGAACAGAGGCACTCCCCAAGGAGGAGTTCTACCACCTCTTCTTTGGAATGTTGCTATAAATAACCTTCTGGTTACCCTCGAAAAAGAAAGGATAAAAGTGGTGGCATACGCAGATGATGTGGCTCTAGCAGTCAGGGGAAAATTCGCATCCACAATCAGAGATATTATTCAGAGGGCCCTCCGGATGACTGAGAAATGGGCGAAAGACAATGGTCTTGGGGTAAATCCTGCAAAGACAGTACTAGTCATGTACTGCAAAGATCGCAAAACTCCCACGGTTAGGCCCATTTCCTTAGGGGGTATTGAAATTCCCTTTGGTGGGTGTGCAAAATACCTTGGCGTTATTTTGGACAAGAAGCTGAACTTTAAGCTTAATATTGAAGAAAGGGCGAGAAAAGCAACGGTAGCTTTGTACTCGTGCAAAAAGGCAATAGGAAAAAAGTGGGGACTAACAACAAGTTTAGGCAAAGTTCAGCGTATGGCGTGTTTGTGTATCTCAGGCGCATTCAGCAAGACAGGAACAAATTCCCTTAATGTCATGCTGCATCTATTGCCTTTAGACATTTTGGCTAAACAGTCAGCTGCAACAACGGCTGTGCGGTTGCGCGAGCTATCGCTGTGGTCAGAAAAAACTTACGGTCACAGTTCAGTCGTCAAAATAATGCCAGATGTGCCTAACATAGTGGATTACACTTTGGCGAGTCCACTTTTCGACAAAAAGTTTGAGACTCTAATCCCCAACAGTGAGGCGTGGTGCACATGGACCCCGGGGAATAAAGAATATATAGATTTCTACACTGATTGCTCCAAATTGGACGGACAAGTGGGTTTCGGAGTATATTCTAATGATCTGGAACATCGAGCTAAAATATTAGCAATAAGAGAGGTGGCGAACTGGCTGAGAAGTAATGTTCCAAAAAATGTGGGCATTAATATATACTCAGACAGTCAACCTGCAATAAAATCCTTGGACTCTGTGTTCCTCAACTCGAAAACGGTCATTGACTGCCGCAAATCTCTCAAAGAGATGGCTGAGCAGTACAATATTCATCTAATATGGGTGCCTGGCCATAGGAACATACCGGGGAACTGCGAAGCGGATGAGTTGGCAAGGCAAGGGACTATCTTACATATTCCAGGGGAACTAGAATCTGTTGGTATGCCCCTGGCTACCTTGCAAGCACATGCTGCGTGCGCAGGCTGTTATGATGGCATATGTTCGATGGGAGAATTGCAAGGGTTGTAACGACAACAAGCAAATATGGCCCCATTTAAACTTAAACCGCAGACAAGATATGCTAGTGTTCTCGAGACGTCAGATATCACTCCTGATATCTGCTATAACGGGTCGCGCCTGATAGGCGATTTTGCAAAAATCTATTGGTGCGAAGTATAATGACTATTGTATGAGCTGTCATGATGCGGAGGAATCAATTTAACACCTCTTGTGTGAATGTCCTGCATTTTGTGTAAAGCGCAAGCAACTTTTAGGAGCATGCAATTTCACGCACTTTTATTCGTCGATCATTTAATACCATATCGTGCACTTTGGCTACAATTTCTGTTGTTGCTGTTTTTGTACGTCAACTACGTGGTTCATCTTCAATGCTTGTACGACCACGTTTAAATTCAGCAACCCAATTTTTTACTGTTGCTTATGAAGGAGCACTTTCACCTAACACATTCACCATATCATTATGAATTTCTTGTCTCGATAAACTTTTTTATGTAAATATTTAATGACAGCACGCATTTCTAATTTTTCCATTGTAAAACAATAGCGGATGCGTCTTTTTTGAACACCAATTTCTATATGAAGGAGTTGCCAGATCGAAACAAAATTTAACATGTGTTCATAACAGAGCCATCTCTGTTTCCAAAACTCTTAAATTTTTTCTGTTTATACCGCGCTTTTTGTGCTAAGCTAAGAAGTTTCCGAACTGCCCCTGTATATAGCATAGTTTGCAGCGCCCACGAGCCACGTGGAGCAATGGTTAACATGTCCAACTTGCATGCAGAGGGTCGTGGGTTCAATCCCTGATCCGACCGAACTCCAATTTTTTTTCATTTATTTATTTATATTTATATATATTAAATTTTTACAATGAAACTTCGAAATGTGGGTTATTAAAGATTTACAGTCAGAAATAGTGCTTGATATAAACGAAATGGGTTGAGTTTTTGGATCAAATATTTTTATTTTTTTTTATTGCAAAAATAAAAATGTTGTAAAAAAAAACGCTTTTGGTATAAAAGTATGAAATTTTCAAAGAAATTCAAAAACTCTTACAAAAGAAGAACGAGAAGTCGAGTATATATAAATATTTTTCCATCGAATCCTAATGTTAACGATAACATTTCAAAAGCACATTATATTTAAATTCTAAACAATAATTTTACAACCAACACATACATTTATTTAAGAGTGAACAATTTTTTTGGTGAATATAACACCTATTGATTGCATTCAAAATGTATCGTATTTAGAAATACAAATAAATATGAATTTTTGTTAACGAATAATTTTGTACTTAATTTCATTTTTACCTTTAAGGCCGTTATAAAGTTGGCATTATCGCGCTAAAATGGCCATGTTTTCACAGTTACTTTTCTTTAATAATTTATTATAAAGAAAATAAACTTATTGTTTTGTTGCTTTGGATCATTCCCCACCAACATAAAATATAATTTGCCCAAAAAAGTTATAATGTTATTCTGGTTTTACCGATTCGAGTTTTGTCGCTAAAATGAAAAATAATTATAGCGGCAAAACTCGAACTTAATTCCCGCTTTTATTTTTGAAAATATCCGTCAACTCTTCCTGGACTACTTATTAATAAAGAGGAACTAAACTTTGGTTTTATAGATTTTACTGTTTAATTTTTCACTGTTTCACCTTTTTTTCATTTTACTCTCCCAACTCTAAAAATATTTTTATATTTTCCACTGTTTTTTTGTTTTTAATTTCCTTTGTTTGAATATTTTGACTTACTCGTGCTACGTTCCGATTTGTTTTGACGAACCAAGAAAAAAAAATTGAGCCCACATGCTCTTTTTTTTCAAATGTCTATTATCTTGGTTCCGAATGTATATTCTCTCCGAATACACATTTAAATATTCAAATTAAATAATATTTTGACTTAAGCATATAACATTTTTGGTGAAGTCTTCTAAACACGCCAAGCGCATAGCCAAACGAAATGAACTCATAAAACGGTTTTCCGAAACAACATATAAACAGTTTCACAGAAATTGCTCTCTTTTGATTCTCTCGCTGTGTTATGTTGATATCTTTCGTCAACCCTCGCGATTTCCATCTCCATCTTTATTTCTTTTTCTATACTCTCTCTCTCTCTCTCTCTCTGCATAAAATATCACAACATAATATGTTTACTCGAAATTTGTAAAATCAAATTTGTTTATATCACACATATTATTTTTCCAATCACTTCTAGATTTTGTACGTAATTTCCAGGTTAAATGCAAAGACGACGTTAATAATAAAAATAGGGGAATAATACATATTGTAGTGTATTATCTTCGAAATGAAAAATAATAGTTTTCTGTGCCAATTAAACAGAAAGTATTGGTTACAACCACAACGACTGAATTGGAAATAATAATTTATAATTCGAGTAGGTTAAAAAACTCGGTATGGTAAAATGTATGTTTTAAATGTCGTAAAAATATATTTTCCCGCGGCAAATATTATTTCTATTTTTAGTGTAACTTTCCCAAAAATATCGTGTTTGGACGTTCGTTGTAAGAATTATATGCTTCTGTGCAAACATTTTTTGTATTAAAATTTTTTTCACGTAAACATATTATGTTGTAATATATTAACATATCGATTTCAAACATAATATACTAGTTTTCAAACACAATATTCTTGTTCCCACACATATTGTGTTAAAAATTTTTGTCCCAAACGTATTATTTTGGTATCCAAACATATAAACATTGAGTTTCTTAAGCTATGTCACCGAAATCGCCAGAAAGCACTAAGTTGGTGCTTTTTTCGCAAAGGCACTAAAAAGGCAATTTGGTGCTTTTTGGAAATCTCAAAGCACTAAATTGGTGCCAAATTGGCATCACTGGGGAAACCTTTCGTATGAGTGAGAGATGCTTGTAGTAAAGAGGAACAGAGTTCTCTCTTATACCGCCACAATTTGAAGTATACTGATATAAATGTGGTACAAACATTTGTCGCATTGTTTATTTATTTAATTTTTATAAATGGAAAAACTTCTTCGCTTCCACCGTGGGTCGAACCTGGGTTTGTTGGCACCATAACAGAATGCACTCAGCTACGAATACCATTGAACACCCCAGCAAAAAATTTGGAAGTTCTTCCAAAGGCACAACTTAAAAGCACTTCCAAAAATGTCCTCCAGATGTTCCTCATTTTAACTACACAGAAAGTTCTTTTAATTCAATTGTTTATAGCTCGCTGTTTTTCATATTTTTAATGGGTATTTTCAACTTTTTGGTTTCAAATAGATTAAAACAGAGTAAGAATTAATAAAGGAACAAATTATTGAAATTTTGTTGATAAAAATGCAAAATCCATTCCAGAAAAATTGCGAATTTTTGAAAATATTTGAGGTCAAACGTTCCAGACAAGCGTTAGAATGCATTAAAAATCATAAAAGATTATTTATTTGTGATATGAACCTAATATGACACCACGGAATGACATAATAACTACTTCCTGAGAAGTTCTTTACTGTTATGAATGGAAAAATAAAGAACGCTGGGGCCAAATCACCGCAGTCGAAATCGAGTACTTCGTCATCGTATGTAGTTTACGCGGATCACCGCAGTCGTTATCGAATTGTTTCTACTCGAAGTTGAACACGATAGGTAGCATGCTATCGAAAACGAAGTATGTAGTGATTTTCAAGCAGAAAAAAGGTAAACAAAAAGAAAAAAGTTGGTAAAAATGTAATTATTATTCTATTTTGGCAAAATACATTTAATAAAATATAATATTACTTGCATTTAGGGAAACGGATCAAAGAAAGGAATGCTCAGTAGCCGCTTCAAAAAAACTTATTTTTTCAAGAACTCTTTTTAAATCTATGGATGTTAAAAACACTCAGTTCAAAATAGAACCACTTACTCTAATTCAGGCAATGCTAAAGGACTGCTTTTGTCACCAATATTTTTCCTTATTAATGCCCCTTTGTACTCATCCTCTGAATCCGAAGACGAGGAAAACCAAAAAATACTTGGATTCATAATATATTTTTACACATATATTTTAACACACAAAAGCAAATATCTCAAAAATATCCTAATTTGATAACAAAAAATTATTTTGAAATTCTACTCTCTTCCAATTTCGTATTACCATATGTTTACAGCAATGTAAAAAAAGTAGTAGACAAAATAAATTTCGATCGAATGCGGTGATCCAAAAATTTAATGCGATCGAAATGTTTCTCTATACGAAACAGAACTCGATGACGAATGCGGTGATTTGGCCCCTGGTTCAAATCTCACTAGCGGTAATTTTGTTATTAAATATATATATTTTTTTGCATATATTTTTGTATATATCACTAGAAAACAATCAGCTTATGTGAATTTTTATTTTTTTTTTTATTTTCTTATATTTTTATTTCCGACGCAATTATAAGTCGGAAAATCAAGAAAAAATATTTAATTTGACAAGGGACAAAATGTGGATACATACTCAAGGACAGTAAAAGCTTCCAAAACTATAAAAAATGGCGACGAAGCTAAAATCAATGGCACAAAGATCATCGTGAAAGATAACAATCAGCAGATGTGCAAAACTGAATTTTAATTATTTGCTGTTTGTAATCCAATTTTGACTAGAAAAATAAAAATAAATGATAAATTTTACTCGGGAAATGATTTACATTATCTAAGTTTGGTGCTAAATACATTGGCCTTGAAGCGTTTCTATTACAAATAAATGGAATTGATAACACGTTTACATTAATTGTGCAGTAGTAACAAGTAGTAGTACAAAGTACAAAGTACAAAGAGCACATTTTTATATATTGTGATCGTGGTCATCTCAGGACTCCATGAAATAGAACATGAGTTCCGCAATGAGTGGAAGCTGGAATAAATACTTGAACAATATAGATTTGTTTAATAATACTTACAGTTTTTCTACCATTTATTACAATTTTTCTTTAAAGGCCGGTATGCACCTCTAGCGAAATTTTCGGTAGCAAAAATTTATTTAAGTCTACAACAAAAAACAGGGCTGTGTATACAAATTTTAAACCAGCTAATCGCTTTTAAAAATTGTTAATATATGTTCAAAATATTCCTCAAAAAAATTGTTTATTATTTACAGACCTTTTAAAACTTTTACGCACACAATGATTGTAATAAATTAAATGTTTGCTGCCAAAATAAGCTTTTGACAACACTGTTATTTTCATTAGAGATGCGTACCAGCTTTCGAAATTGAACGCTACCGAAAATTTCGTTAGCATAAATAGCAATGCATTTCTTATGGGAAAGAAATTTTTCGCTAGAGGTGCATACCGGCCTTAAAGGACAAAAGCATTGAACTACAAACCATTTTTTCCAACCGCTTTTACATTGTTGGAGTCAGTCTAGTTCATCTAATGGCTGATCTCTAGTTCCTTTTTTCCATTTTTTGTAATTGTTGAAGATTAGTCTCTTTAGCTCTTTCCAATTTCCATTTTTTTGATTTATTTTTCAATTGTTCGATTAATAAAGTCTAAAAATCTTCTTCAAAAATTAATCACTATACTCGTCTCTGGCAAATTTAACGGTGACAAAAAGCGACACCAGGTATATCGATTTTCATCGATAGCGGAATGTATCGACGATCGGAATACTAATTAGAAAATAGAAAATAGCACATTTTATACACTAGAACTTCATCTGAACTACATATACAAAACTATATTTCAATATAAAAGCAATAGACTACCACATACATTATCAAGGCTTATTTTACAAAGAAACTTTTTTTGGGCAAAAGAAGTTAATGCACTGGGTGCCGATTTTGGACTAAACTTCTCAGTAAGTACTGCTCAGGATTGGATACAAAATGGACAGATGCTCTTGCAATGCCTAAAGCAAAAAGAGATTTCAAACAACTTTCAAAAAGCCGTAGGAAGCAGCACACGATTTTATAAAAACCTCGATTTTCAAATGGGAATAAGCTATATAAACAGTAAATATAATGCGCAACAAATGTCAATCATATGCCGAACTAGATGCGATATTTTACCCCTAAATGCGAATAACTTTGATGAAAGACAAAGTAAAACATGTACTCTATGCAATACCAATGAAAATGAGAACCTTCAACACTTTATGGCAAGATGTCCCATTCTTCGAGAATCCAGGAAAAGATATTTTGGAAAAGAATATATAGATGAATTAGAACTAATAGAAATATTAAATGGTCACATAACTAATGGTTGGCTCAATCTATATTACTATGTAATGAATTCATTTAAATATAGAAAGATGATAATTGATGAAATATGGTGAAATATTAATTTTTAATAAGCTATGATTAATAAATATATTATAAGCAATGTCTACACTTTCGTTAAGAAAATATTATATACAACAGACGACTATATGTCATTGTTGATTATTTGTAATGTATTTTGTTAAATTTTTAATAAAATGCTACTACTACTACTACTAATTAGTGGCGACAGACGAAAAGCGACGGCGAGGGCGACTTCAGGAATAAGGGTGAATAATGCTAGATGACAATCGTATTAAAAATTTAACTTCTTAAGAAAGGTTATGACTGTTATGGTTAATCCTTTTCTCGGAGTCTTACCACCGCCCATAGCACCAGAGGAAAGAGACCTCCTACGACGGACTAGAGTAGTTTTGGCCCAATTAAGATCAGGCAAGTGCAGCCGCATCAATTCCCATCTATCAGTGATTGATAGTAGCGTAGCTGACGTATGTCCAATTTGCAACCAAGGACCACATGACACGCGTCATCTTTTCTCTTGCCCAGCAAAACCTACTCGACTCACCAACAGATCACTCTGGACACATTCCACCTTAGTCACAGAGTTCCTTGATCTGGATACAATCTGAAGTACCGAAGCGTTTAACATAAAAATGGATGAAATCACAGTTACAACAACATTAAACTTTTTAAAACATTTTCATGAATACAATGAAAATATTCGTTAATAGTATGAAAAGTTACGTTGATTAACAGAAAATTCGTTATAATAACGAAAACTTTGGTTGTATTAACAAATTTCTTTCATTGGCTTACTTTTAATGACACTTTTCGTTAATATAACGAAACTTTTTCTATTAGTGTAGAATGCATTTCTTTTGATTTTTGGTAATAACTCGGCAAAAAAATTGGAAGTTCTTCTAAAGGCACAACTTTAAAAATACTTCCAAAACTGTTCTCTCGAAGAAGAGGTAGTAGAGATATTACAAACTACGAATAACGCCAAAAGGTAGCCAAAGGCAATCAAACGATTTTAGTTCCCTCGAATATGTAACGAGTTTACTGCCATCTTTAGTATCCTAGTGCCCAGGCATCAATATCAGATAGGAACTGCTCAGTCAGTACGTTGAGAGGTTTACGACCTTCAATAAAATCCTTGGATTGGCTTAGGTTTATATAGGTGTATTTTATATGGCTTATAGAGTTGAACCAACCTTTTTATATGTTTTATTTGTATATATTTCCGACAGCTGTAGTGATCAGGTAATCTTAGCGCGATAGTAAAATCTTACCATCGGCCAATTATTTGTGCAATAAAATGTTCCTCCTTACAATATAGTCCCTCCAATTACCCTTCGACCCAGAAGACGAATTGGGAACCTTTCAAAAACTATGTGCAAAGACACATAAAATTACCTACAGAAAAATTCACCTAAAACAACTCAATTGATCTTAAAATCGATAGCTTTACAGTTGTACTGTAAAACCAATTGCTCGGAAAACAAACTCACTTTCGTATCCCATTTGCAACAATATTCAACAAAAATTATTTTATACACAGTGTATGACATTTTTGACTCATACGATTAAAAAGAAAATTAATAAAGATAGAAATAAGAAATTGCAAGAAATAAATCAATTCGAATTTAAAAAGATCATAATACTGTTCATCAGGTCGGCAGAATTAAATACAAAATAATAGTAAACAAACGGCTCAAAAAATCAACTCGAGTTATTCTTTTAGACATAAAAAAGGCGTTTAACACCGTCTGGCACAATGGACTGCTGTACAAACTAATAGTACCAAAATATATTTGCAACATTGTAGCCGATTTTCTCACCGACAGATCATTTACGGTAATAATAAATTCGGCAACTTCAAGATACAAAAATATTCCAGCTGGACTACCGCAAGGATCTATTCTGTCTCCACTCCTATACACTCTATACACCTGCGATTTCAAACCACCATATTATGCTGACAATACTGGTCTTATATCCTTTCGACATATCATTTTGACAACACAGAAAATACTTGCGATAAAGCAATGAATACATTCCGACCCCTATGGCCGCTTTTAAACAAGCGATCACTCACATTAAAAAACAAAAACCTATTATACAAATGCGCCATAAGACCTGTATTACCATTTGCATCACCAATTTGGTACAATGCCACAAAAACCCATCTCAACCGTTTACAAATTGTCCAAAATAAATGTCTAAAACTGATTCACAATAAACCTTGGCGATGAACTAATCATTTCCTTCATCAGTATGCTCAATGAAATCACAATGGACTGAATAGTCTAAGTGAGCCTGAAATTTAATCGGGCTGCCACTTTAACCTTATGCTCAATGAAAATTACTTTCAAAAACTTGCATATAGCCCTTATGATATTAAGAGACTGTTACGAAATCTCATAAACCGTATCCATAAAACAAAAAATATTGAAATATTTTCACTTAAATATTTTACTGTTTACTCTATAGTTTTAATATGTTTTAACTTTAGCGTAACCTATCAAATAAGGCTTTTGTTAACCTTTTTGCTTAAAATGAACTATGTACATAAAACGAAAAACACAAAAGTCTTTAGTAATACAATTGTTGAAATATCTTATTGATAAAACTCAACCTCCAGGAAGGTTACTATGTATTCGTTTCGATAATTAATTTTATTCGAGAATTGTTTCGATTAGAATTTTCTTTCGTATTATGTAATACTATCGAATTCACCAAAAAGTGTAGCCAGGTTATAACGTAAAATATCACCACTTACGAATTATTAAAAAAAGTGTCATTTGGCAGCACTGTCAAAAATTGATATAAGATAAAAAATTAGTAAATACAATTGTTTAATTCTTTGATCTTCTAAATCTACTTTCATTTTATGTTGGAATTTCTTTTCCTCCAGTTTGAATCTTTTTTCCTCTAGTTCGAGCTTTCTTCGACTGAGCCTCACTAAGGATTTTAAATTGACATTCATGTCTGGCATAGCTTTAACCATTTTTTCCTGGTACTCCATTTGGTTATTCACCTGTCGATTTAACAATTGCCGCTTAGAAGTTTTTGAGCTCTGTGGTTGTTCAGCTCGTTCATCGTCAACCGTACACACAGGTTAGTTTAGGTTAGGTTATGTGGCAGCCCGATGTATCAGGCTCACTTAGACTATTCAGTCCATTGTGATACCACAGTGGTGAACTTCTCTCTTATCACTGAGTGCTGCCCGATTCCATGTTAAGCTCAATGACAAGGGACCTCCTTTTTATAGCCGAGTCCGAACGGCGTTACACATTGCAGTGAAACCACTTAGAGAAGCTTTGTAACCCTCAGAAATGTCACCAGCATTACTGAGGTGGGATAATCCACCGCTGAAAAACTTTTTGGTGTTCGGTCGTAGCAGGAATCGAACCCACGACCTTGTGTATGCAAGGCGGGCATGCTAACCATTGCACCACGGTGGCTCCTTATAATACACAAGTACACACAGGTAGCTCGTTCTCCAATAAATTTTGGTCTGCCGTAGATAAGCTGGTTGGTTCAGCTTCTCTCATACTGAGAACGGCGGTTGCTCTAAAAATAATTCTTTTCATTTTCATTGATAAAATATAAATATAAAAATATTTTGTAAACAACATACTTTTTTGGAACCCGACACATCACGTACAGGTGGAACCATCATATTTTGTAAACAACATACTTTTTTCGAACCTGCCACATCACGTACAGGTGGAACCATCATGTTAAGATCGCCTTCTAATCCTTTCCACAGATTATGGGATTTGGTCTTTGCATCGGGTGACTTCAAAAACCTTTTGCCAAATCAGGATGCTTCGACATAAAATCCACCATTACCTTAAACTGGCACTGTTTAGTGTTTACATCCGTGACATCCCAATTCATGAATTTTTGCCATCGTTCTCAATGACTTGTGGCACGGTGCGTTGTCTTGGTGGAACAACACTTTTTTCTTCTTCATATGGGGCCGTTTTGCCGCGATTTCGACCTTCAAACGCTCCAATAATGCCATATAATAGTCACTGTTGATGGTTTTTCCCTTCTCAAGATAATCGATAAAAATTATTCCATGCGCATCCCAAAAAACAGAGGTCATTACTTTGCCAGCGGACTTTTGAGTCTTTCCACGCTTCGGAGACGGTTCACCGGTCGCTGTCCACTCAACCGACTATCGATTGGACTCAGGAGTGTAGTGATGGAGCCATGTTTCATCCATTGTCACATATCGACGGAAAAACTCGGGTGTGTTACGAGTTAACAGCTGCAAACACCGCTCAGAATCATCAACACGTTATTGTTTTTGGTCAAATGTGAGCTCGCGCGGCACCCATTTTGCACAGAGCTTCCGCATATCCAAATAATGATGAATGATATTACCAACACGTTCCTTTGATATCTTTAAGGCCTCTGCTATCTCGATCAACTTCATTTTACGGTCATTCAAAATTATTTTGTGGATTTTTTTGATGTTGCCATTCTGCTCCGTTCGGACCAAAATTGGTCCCAAAATATTTTTAATTTTTAAATTTGGCCCGATGGTCGAAATTTAGTTTATTTTGGTCCTCTAAAAGTAACACTACCGCATATCCGATAAAGATGTGAGCCATGAGATCGGTCTTCGTCGGGGCTATACCAAAACGTAGACCAATAAGAAACAAATTCATGTCTCTTGTGGGCTCAAGATACTTCCAACTCAAAGTTATATTTTTGTAATATCGAAATTCGAATAATCGAATTTAATGTTAGCCAAAATATAGAAAAAGTCGAAATAGAAAAGTCAAACTTTCCAAAAAATTCATTCTTCCAAATTTAAACAAATCAAGAAACGGCTTTCTGATTTTGTATTCAACCGCTAAATCATAGTAGTCCTTTCTGGTTTAATTCAATTTTTAACACAAATACTATGTAGAACAACAAATTTTCAATCCATTTTTCTACGATATTGAAAATTTTGTCCTCTTTAGGTTGGCAACGCTACACACGCCGCTAACCGTCACAGAATTCCCTCGCGGATTTTGGACTTCCCACAAGAAATGCACGTAAAACAAGTTTTCTCCTATCGCATATCGCTATGGTTATATTTACACTCTAAGAAGCTTCCATTAAAAGTCTGCTCAATCTTCCTTCATTTCGAAAAACCATTTCAGATTTTTCAAGATTAACATCCAGATTCAATATTTTATAATAATCTTCGAGTTTGGGTATCATGTTCAGCATCTTTTTTATATCATCTGTTAGTATAACTATATGATAGGCATATAATAACAACCGAATGTTTAGATCGCCTATATTTAAGCCGCCTTCATGTAAATCGTTTACATAGAGGGCAAATAGTATGAGTGATAATAGGCACCCCTGCTTTACTCCCCTATTTGTTACGAAGTACTCTGACATCCGTTGGTCCGTCCAAACGGCTGAAACTGTTCTGTGTTCTCGTGTATCTTTTCTATTAACCTACCATTTTAGTCGATAGCCCTATTTGGCGTAACTTGTAGATTAAAGTTTGTCGTGATATATTATCAAAGGCAGCCTTAGGTTAGGTTAGGTGGCA